>NC_079226.1:40316876-40436871 GCF_029633865.1 Lampris incognitus
GGACCTGGCTAACCCCTGAATTTAGACACCAACTGGCTAACACTGATGTCTTTGCAGCCCTGGGTGACTCCTCATTGGAAGAGGTAGAGCACAGATGTGAGGGGGGAGGGATTACACATAACCATCAGGCTTTGCTGCCGACTGTCAGACAATCTGGAGAGCTAAAATATTACACGGCTGTTTCACAACAAGTTTGCACGTACGAACGATTGATGAATGAGGCCCGTGTTTTCAAATAACTTTACCAAGTGGAAACATATAAAGTCTAAACCACAAGGGCACAATGATAGGGAGACGTCTCATTTGCATAGCAGTTATAATTACCAGAGGAAGAAGAGGACTTGCAACCTAGCAGGTACAAACTAACAATGTGCTTGAAAGGGCAACCCACTTCTCAAGCCTCTATGTATCAGGATATTGTGAAAAAACTGTTGTCTGTGCTGCTGGTGGCATGAAAACCAGAATGAAAACTGTTGTATGACAATATATAAATATTGATGCAGTCAGTTACTAAGAAAGGAAAGACTTGAGGCTGACTAATCATGGCAACGTTATGACATTTCTTCTCCAGCAAAGGTTTAATAGCTGAGAAAAGGTTGCAAGAAAGTAGGATTATGTTCATGAGCCCTGCAGATAGAAGGTAGTGGGGCAAGGTGGAGGGCCTAAAATGTGGTCCAGCCTTGTGGAGCAGACTAGAGTTAGGGTTTACCATGAGAACATGGATCATGCAACCCTCAGGAATGCACAGTGTGAAACAAACAGCAATATTCTGCCTAAAGTGCAGGACTTTCCTCTGGGAAAAATGACACATTCTTCACAGTTAGCCATGTTAAAAAACTCTCAGCATTGGTAGTGGAGGGTCCCCCCCCCCCTTTTTTTTTTCTCCCCAATTGTACTTGGCCAATTACCCCACTCTTCTGAGCCGTCCATCCCCTCTGCCGATCCGGGGAGGGCTGCAGACTACCACATGTCTCCTCCGATACATGTGGAGTCGCCAGCCGCTTCTTTTCACCTGACAGTGAGGAGTTTCGCCAGGGGGACGTAGCGCGTGGGAGGATCACACTATTCCCCCCAGTTTCCCCTCAAACAGGCGCTTCAACTGACCAGAGGAGGCGCTAGTGCAGCGACCAGGACACATGCCCACATCCGGCTTCCCTCCTGCAGACACGGCCAATTGTGTCTGTAGGGACGCCCGCGGCCCTGAGAGAGGATAAGCGGTTTGGATGGTGGATGGATGAATGGATGCCCGACCAAGCCTGAGGTAACACGGGCATTCGAACTGGCGATCCCCATGTTGGTAGGCAACGGACTAGACCGCTCCGCTACCCGGACGCCGGTAATGGAGGGTTGAATAGATTGTCCCTCTGAAGAAAAGAGTTTTCGTTTTGCACTTGAATTTTCCTCTTTTTGTAGATCGTCAATGATTATTTTTGAGGTCAAGACGATACAAATGACATGTACAAACACACAACGCTAGTGTGGAACCGACAGATAGTGTTAGATATCCTAACTCTGTCTTAACAAATGCTTTTGAGTCCTTCACATCATTTCATAGTGTGTGACAAATGCATATGGCTTTTAAATTAAACATGGACTCGACATATTGCACAATTTTGTGGACATACTTACAGCTCATGATAATAGCAAAGTGTGTTAGAATATAAGGAGGTGAAAATCCGGACTAAAACGAAGAAACTGATATAAAATAACTAGAAAGATGTGTTGAAAGGTCTGTTCTCATGGGTTGTTGGCATTCATCTGGATTGACAGGTGGCCGGAACTTGGTAAGTGCATTCCGTCAGCCATTATGATGTCATGGAGTTCCATTTTCTTTCTAGGGTAAAGGTCACGTGTAGCAGCCAGTTTTAAGCAGATAAACAAAATACGGTAATAAATAATCACTATATATTCTGAAATATATTATACTTCTACTACTACTACTACTACCACTACTACTACTACCACTACTTTCGGCTGCTCCCATTAGAGGTCGCCACAGCGGATCATCAGTTATAAAATACTACTACTACTACTTTCGGCTGCTCCCGTTAGGGGTCGCCACAGCGGATCATAATTTCAATCTCTTCCTGTCCTCTGCATCTTCCTCTGTCACACCAGCCACCTGCATGTCTTCCCTCACCACATCCATAAACCTCCTCTTTGGCCTTCCTCTTCTCCTCTTCCCTGGCAGCTCCATATTCAGCATCCTTCTCCCAATATACCCAGCATCTCTCCTCCACACATGTCCAAGCCATCTCAATCTTGCCTCTCTTGCTTTGTCTCCAAACCGTCCAACCTGAGCGGTCCCTCTAATATAATCGTTCCTAATCCTGTCCTTCTTCGTTACTCCTAGTGAAAATCTTAGCATCTTCAACTCTGCCACCTCCAGCTCCACCTCCTGTCTTTTCGTCAGTGCCACTGTCTCCAAACCATATAACATAGCCGGTCTCACAACCATCTTGTAAACTTTCCCTTTAACTCTTGCTGGTACCCTTCTGTCGCAAATCACTCCTGACACACTTCTCCACCCACTCCAACCTGCCTGCACTCTCTTTTTCACCTCTCTACTGCACTCCCCGTTACTTTGGACAGTTGACCCCAAGTATTTAAACTCAAATGCCTTTGTCACCTCCACTCCTTGCATCCTGACCATTCCACTGTCCTCTCTCTCATTCACGCATAGGTATTCCGTCTTGCTCCTACTGACTTTCATTCCTCTTCTCTCCAGTGCATACCTCCACCTCTCCAGGCTCTCCTCAACCTGCACCCTACTCTCGCTACAGATCACAATGTCATCCGCGAACATCATCGTCCATGGAGACTCCTGCCTGATCTTGTCCGTCAACCTGTCCATCACCATTGCAAACAAGAAAGGGCTCAGAGCCGATCCTTGATGTAAACCCACCTCCACCTTGAACCCATCTGTCATTCCAACCGCACACCTCACCATTGTCACACTTCCCTCATACGTATCCTGCACCACTCCTACATACTTCTCTGCAACTCCCGACTTCCTCATACAATACCACACCTCCTCTCTCGGCACTCTGTCATAAGCTTTCTCTGAATCTACAAAGACACAATGCAACTCTTTCTGGCCTTCTCTATACTTCTCAATCAACATTCTCAAAGCAAACATCGCATCTGTGGTGCTCTTTCGTGGCATGAAACCATACTGCTGCTCGCTGATCGTCACCTCTCCTCTTAACCTAGGTTCTATTACTCTTTCCCAAATCTTCATGCTGTGGCTGATCAACTTTATACCTCTGTAGTTGTTACAGTTCTGCACATCGCCCTTGTTCTTGAAAATCGGTACCAGTATGCTTCTTCTCCACTCCTCAGGCATCCTCTCACTTTCCAGGATTGTGTTAAACAATCTAGTTAAAAACTCCACTGCCATCTCTCCTAAACACCTCCATGCCTCCACAGGTATGTCATCAGGACCAACTGCCTTTCCATTCTTCATCCTCTTCATAGCTGCCCTTACTTCCTCTTTGCTAATCCGCTGAACTTCCTGATTCACTATCCCTACATCATCCAACCTTCTCTCTCTCTCATTTTCTTCATTCATCAGCCCCTCAAAGTATTCCTTCCACCTTCTTAGCACACTCTCCTCGCTTGTCAGCATATTTCCATCTCTATCCTTGATCGCCCTAACTTGCTGCACATCCTTTGCAGCTTGGTCCCTCTGTCTAGCCAATCGGTACAAGTCCTTTTCTCCTTCCTTAGTGTCTAATCTGTCATACAACTCACCATACGCCTTTTCCTTTGCCTTTGCCACCTCTCTCTTTGCTTTACGCTGCATCTCCTTGTACTCCTGTCTACTTTCTTCATCTCTCTTACTATCCCACTTCTTCTTTGCCAAGCTTTTCCTCTGTATAATTTGCTGTACTTCCTCATTCCACCACCAAGTCTCCTTGTCTTCCTTCCTCTGTCCTGATGACACACCAAGTACCTTCCTAGCTGTCTCCCTCACTATTTCTGCAGTGGTTGTCCAGCCATCTGGCAACTCTTCACTACCACCCAGTGCCTGTCTTAACTCATGCCTGAACTCCACACAACAGTCTTCCTTCTTCAACTTCCACCATTTGATCTTCGGCTGTGTCTTCACTCGCTTCCTCTTCTTGGTCTCCAAAGTCATCCTACAGACCACCATCCGATGCTGCCTAGCTACGTTCTCCCCTGTCACCACCTTGCAGTCTCCAATCCCTTTTAGATGGCGCCTTCTACATAAGATATAGTCCACCTGTGTGCACTTTCCTCCACTCTTGTACGTCACCCTGTGTTCCTCCCTCTTCTTGAAATATGTATTCACCACAGCCATTTCCATCTTTTTCGCAAAATCGACCACCATCTGTCCTTCCACATTTCTCTTCTTGACTCCATACCTTCCCATCACCTCCTCATCACCTCTGTTCCCTTCACCAACATGTCCATTGAAGTCGGCTCCAATCACCACTCTCTCCTCCTTGGGTACCCTCTCCACCATGTCGTCCAATTCACTCCAGAATTCTTCTTTTTCATCCATCTCACACCCAACTTGCGGGGCATATGCGCTGATAACATTCAGCAATAAACCTTCAATTTCCAGCTTCATACTCATCACTCTGTGTGACACTCTCTTCACCTCCAGCACGCTCTTGACATACTCTTCCTTCAGAATTACCCCTACCCCATTTCTCCTCCCATTCACACCATGGTAGAAGAGTTTGAACCCACCTCCGATACTCCTGGCCCTACTCCCCTTCCACCTGGTCTCTTGCACACACAGTATGCCTACCTTTCTTCTTTCCATCATGTCAGCCAGCTCTCTCCCTTTACCAGTCATAGTGCCAACATTCAAAGTTCCAACTCTCGCCTCCACATGCCTACCCTTCCTCCTCTCTAGCTGCCTCTGGACATGCTTTCCCCCTCTCCTTCTCCTTCGCCCAACAGTAGCATAGTTTCCACCGACACCCTGCTGGTTAACAGTACCGGTGGCGGTCGTTGGTAACCCGGGCCTCGACCGATCCGGTATGTCAGTCTTATGTATGATCCGCATATTTGATTTGGCAAAGATTTTACGCCGGATGCCCTTCCTGACGCAACCCTCCCCATTTGTCCGAGCTTGGGACCGGCACTAAGGATGCACTGGCTTGTGCATCCTCAGTGGCTGGGTTCATCAGTTATAAAATACATTATACTGAAATATACTAATATATATACTTAAATATATATATAATATATATTTATATTATATATATATATGCTCAAATATATTATATTAATGAGTTATAATCTATTATTAAATTGTAATTATAATACTGTCAAATCAGGCTGATGTACTTATACTATTATACTAATACTTTAATACTCATATACTATACCAGACTCACAGTCCACTCACAATGCTCTCAAGCTTATCTGTCTTGTCGGCAAATATCACATACATAAACCTGAAGTGCTTCAGATCACACCCAATATCCGGTTGTTTTGTGTTGAACTACATCTCTTTGACTCTGTTTCTGAGATAACAACGGACAAAAAAAGCTATTAAGACCTCTCAAATAATAGGGAAAATAAAAATACTTCTAATAAAAATATATAGATTGCATAATATACATTTAAGCTTCCTTCTCCCTCGTACAGTCTGACGTTGTCAGTATTGGTTTTTGTTTTATCTTTTTTGTTTCAATATATTTGATATTGATGTCTTATGTATAAATACAAGATGTTAAAATGGTCATTTCTCTACGCGTTAAATTGACAGATGTATTTCTCTGCATATTTGCATATGCCACATATACCATATTCTCTGCATGTCTCTGCATATACCACACCAAACATGTTGGGTGTGAACACGTGGATCAGAATGATGTTGCTCTTCTAAAAGCAACAAAATAAATAAACGAATTACTTTGTTTAACACGTTACCTTTAAATACGACGACTTAAATCTCACAGGCATACCATCTCACAGTACTGGAAAATATAAAAGGTGTGACTTTTCTTTCCCTGGTATGTGTTAGAATGGCATCTCTAAATGCTACCGTTGACCTGATGGAGTCGGTAAATCAACAGACTGCACTGGTCACAGATCCACTAGACCAGACCACCAGACACCCGATAGACATCTCCTACTTGAGCATGGCTGATCCCAGCACTCCATCTACCTTAAAGTAATGCTACACCCCTGGTTTACACATTAATACCTTTTTAAAGACTAGAGAGTAAAAAGTGGATATGTACTAATCCCTGGTTGAATATTCAGGAAATGGAGGGAAGACCGCAACCTGAAATGAGAAAGCTATCCAGACAAGACGCGGAGGAGGAGAATAAAGGGCTGTTTTGTGATGTATCTGCATCCCTTTTCCATGTTCTCTGAGACAGCATTGGCCAGAATCTCAGCCAACTCAAACAGTGTCTGGAGAAGAGTCAGTCTGCTGCCCAGGCCTTGGAGTGCTCCCTAGCTGAGCTCGAGAAGGCAGAGGCCGGGTTCCCACCCCTGCAAGCCCTCCAGAGGCACAGCTGAGATGGAAACGAGGGAGATGAGGCTGCCTGGGCTCGGGAGAGAGCTTCCTGGCAGGCAGCAGCGTAGCAGGGGCTGCAGAAAGTACAGGAAGAGGCTGGGAGGGTCGACTGCCTTCTGATAGAAGTGGGGATCACTTTGACCACGACTAACACTCTAGTGACATGCCAGGGTGTAGTGGCGACATTGGTCCCGAGATATCAGGACATAGACAAGGGGCTTGGTAGAAGCAGGAGGGAAGAGGATAAAGAAGAATTTGACCTTCCAGGGAGGGAACATGCATCTCACCAGAAGGAGTCTCACCCCGGGAGAAGGGGCAGATAAAGACTGGGGCCGATTTACTTTGCAGTGAGCAGAGCCAGTCACAGGAGCAGCACATTCAAAGTGGTACAAAGCTGGAGTTAGGATCAGGGGTTAAAAGGAGTACCAGGAACAAACAGAATGAGAGCGAGGACAAGCAGAATCAGGTGGAGGATCGAAGCCAGAGGGCTCAGACTGAGGGCTCCATGCCCAAAGGCCAGGGAAGAGCAAGACAGAAGGAAGAGGTGGAGGAGAAGAGGAGCCCAGTTCAAAGATTTCCCCCCCTGGAGATACTGAAGGAGATAACAGGAAAAGCTGAACAGCTTGGGCTAAAGGACCCCAACCTCCCTGCTGTGTACCAGCGGTATTACATAGACCTTTTCCAGATGCTATATGCAAGTAAATCTTAGCATTTGTCTCATCCTGCTTAGAATATAAAACAGGTCTACTATATTTGATCAGTGAAATGACTAGATATCCAACTGACTAAATACTGTGCTTTAACTCTCAATATTTCCTTTCACAGTCCTTTATGGCAAACCCTGTTCCCCTCACAGTCACACAAATGCCAAGACTTGTGCACCAACACAGTTTGACCTATGTCTGCCAAGACAAAGAAAAACAAAGTGCCCCTTAGCCTTTGTCACAGTCCTGTCCTTGTGTGTTTGTCCACAGGATGCATGCCTAAAGAGAGCTGGAGAGCTGTCTAATTTCCCAGCATGCTGAGTTTCGGCTGGCAGCAATACCAGCATGTACCCTGGCTCTGCCAAATGACGGACACTAAGCAGGTATGGGCTTGGCTAGTACTTGGATGGGAGACCTCCCGGGAAAACCGAATTGTTGCCGGAAGTGGTGTTGGTGGACGAGTAGGGGAAGTCTTCTCTCTGGTCCTAATAAAAACAACAAATATCAAATCCCAATGCCCCAGTGTAGTGACGGGGACACTGGTGTAGGAGATGCCGTCCTTCGGATGAGACGTTCATCCGAGGTCCTGACTCGCTGTGGTCATTAAAGATCCCGTGGCACTTATCGCAAAGAGTAGGGGTTCCCCGGTGTCCTGGCAAAATTCCCAACCTGGCTCTCCCATCGGACCACCTAATCATCCCCCATGTAACTGGCTCAACGATTCCTCCCTCTCCACCTCAAGCTGATGTGTGGTGAGCATTCTGGTGCAAAATGGATGCCATGCATCACCCAGGTGGTGCTACCCATTGGTGGTGGTTGAGGTGAGTTAACCCCTTCAATGTGAAGCACCTTGCTATATAAATGTAAGTATTATTATTATTATTATTGTGTAATGCATATTCACAACCCAGCATCTCATAAGACAGCCACATCAGAAAAATAGAGGATCTCTGGGAAGAGACCATCGGCGCAAAATATGGGTGTGAGGGGGGACAAGAGTCCCCCACTTTTACAAAGTTTGATTTTCCACCACTACTAGATATATACATATGTGTAATATTAGACATACACTCCCTGTATATGCCATCATTCATGTCATTCCCATCCCACAATATGTAAAAGTATTAGTTATTTACAACAACAAAAAAACCCTCTCCCTCCATGTATTTGGTACTGGCCGCAGCCCTCGCGTCATTTTCATGTGACGTGACTGGCCGGAGGCACAACACACAACTTTTTAACAGCATCTGGCTGAGGCACCACCTATGGCTTGTCCGTGTAATAAATGTGTGTAGGGGTGATAAATGTGTGATAAATTTGTGTAGGGGTGGGGAAAAAGGGGGAGAAAGGCCTGAGACCCATCAAGTGCTAAGGGGTCCTTAGAGGTAGGCCTATTACAAAAATGCAAATGGCCTTGTCTTGGACCTCCCCCTAAAAACAGCCTTGAGAATATAGTTGAGGAAAAAAGTAGGTGTGCGATGTAGTCTACAATATTCTCCTTTCAGAAATCACCAAAATCAACTAGTTCACTACAGCTGACTCTAGGCTACTGATATACCTGCCATCGCTAGATCATTAGTATGGAGTATTAATAATAATTTATGGAGCATTATAGAATTCCTATGTATTATTCTGTTTGTAGTTTCACAATCAACTTAAGGAAACTGTATATTCAATTCAATTCAATTCAATCCAACTTTATTTATATCGCTCTACCAGTCAAAAGTTTGAGTACACCTGCAAAACCAGGTTTTTCATGATTATCTGTGCTTCAAACTGTGTACGCTTGTCTATAAATGCTTCATATTTCATTATAGGATATGTGTACTTACAAACCCCAATTCCAATGAAGTTGGGACGCTGTGTAAAACGTGAATAAAAACAGAATACCATGATTTGCAAATCCTTTTCCACCTATATTCAGTTGAATACACTACAAAGACAAGATATTTGATGTTCAAACTGATACATTTTATTGTTTTTTGCAAATATTCACTCATTTTGAATTTGATGCCTGCAACACGTCCCAAAGAAGCTGGGACAGGGGCATGTTCACCACTGTGTTACACCACCTTTCCTTTTAACAACACTCAATAAGCGTTTGGGAACTGAGGACACTAATTGTTGAAGCTTCGTAGGTGGAATTCTTCCCCATTCTTGCTGGATGTGCGACTTCAGTTGCTCAACAGTCCTGGGTCTCCGTTGTCGTATTTCGTGCTTCATAATGCGCCACACATGTTCAATGGCAGACAGGTCTGGACTGCAGGCAGGCCAGTCCAGTACCCGCACTCTTTTACTACGAAGCCCCGCTGTAGGAACACGTGCAGAATGTGGCTTGGCATTGTCTTGCTGGAATAAGCAGGGACGTCCCTGAAAAAGACGTCGCTTGGATGGCAGCACATGTTGCTCCAAAACCTGTATGGACCTTCCAGCTTTAATGGTGCCTTCACAGATGTGCAAGTTACCCATGATGCCATGGGCACTAACACCTCCCCCATACCTGTTTCCAACTAACCTGTTCACCTGTGGAATGTCCCAAACAGGTGTTTTTTGAGCATTCCTCAACTTTCCCAGTCTTTTGTTGCCCCTGTCCCAGCTTCTCTGGAACGTGTTGCAGGCATCAAATTCAAAATGAGTGAATATTTGCAAAAAACAATAAAGTTTATCCGTTTGAACATTAAATATCTTGTCTTTGCAGTGTATTCAATTGATGGTGTGTGTCTGTGTGCCTGTGTGCGCGTGTGTATATATATAGTATATATATATATATATATATATACACACACACCCTTTTTTCTGGGAATGACTGGCCATCGGCAACGTTTATCCAACCCCCCCTGTCAGACCCAAATTTTCACCCCTGGAAGAGATGCAAAAAAGCACTTACAGAGAGGTAAAGGGAGAGCACAGTGTGTTTGTTTGTGTATGTGGACTTGTGAGAGGAAGGAGGTAGAATGGAGAGGGGCATTGAAGGTTTTCATGATTCCTTTCTTTGATTCGTTTCTCAGGCCTGCTGGTTTATTATAGTGTCAGCACTATCTGTGCTGCATAGTGTTTAAGCCAGTTTTCTCTTCTGTGTGTGTGTTCTTGTGTGTGTTTGATCCCTGTTTGAGCATTGCATGTAGGCTGGATCAGTGTGGTGAACTACGAGAACTTCTGAAGAGGCTCCAGAGTGTTTGGGTTGAGCTGAACTAACTCTACTTTGCAGAGAGCAGAGCGTACCGTCAGTGAACAAGCCTCGCACATGGCCAGAGGACACCTGCAGACTCCAACCTGCCTGTCTATCTGGAAGACTGGGAGATACTGGCAAGACTGGGAGAATGGGGAGTGAAGGCGTTATCGCCAATTAAGACACGCGTGGCCTGGTACAGAAATAGCTGACGGAACGAGATTCTTAAAAATATATGTTTCAACGACCACGGCCGCTCACTCTCCTACTCCACAAAAGTTGAGACTCTCAGAGGTGCTGAATATTTTAGAGTCACTCAAGAGGTGGGAGCGGAGGAGAACAGTGCAAGGGAAGATGATGACAGAGAGCAGATGGAGGAGGTGGTGGAGCGAGAAGGAGAGGAGGATGAGATGACAGCGGAGGACGTGCCCATGGAGGCGGAAGAAACACAGGAGTGTCTGGAAGAGTCAGAGTTAGTGGACAATGAGGAGGAAGAGCATGAGGGGAAAGGAGGCGATGAAGAGGTCTGAAGAGGAAAGCGAGGATGATGATGAGGAAGATGATGAGTACCCGCCAGTGCAGGATGGGAAGATGCTCACGGGCTACCGGGCCCACACAGAGAAGTACTGGATGGGTGTGGCCCGCACCAGTATGGACCCTGATGGCAAGGACAAGAAGGTGGCTAAGACCGACCTTGCCATGGCTAAAGTTCTCTGTGAAGACCAGCAGCAGGACACTACCACAGCCTTCATGTGTGCCTCTATGAATGCGAATTTGGAGAGAAACTTGAGTTTGTGGGTGTGGATGTGTGCATGCATGCGTGCATGTGTCTCTAAAATATTTCTTGTTAGTGATGGACTATATTCCTTTTCCTTTTACACAACCTCTTTGAGGTTTTTTTGGGGTCGTGGGGGGGGGGGGTAAACCAATAGGATAGTTACTGACCCATCATCCCATGTCCCACACACCGAATATCAGCTACTGTCTTCTGGTGGGATCTTCAAAGTCCTTTGTTGCAGATTCAATAGATTTGAAAATTCATTTATCCCTGTGTCAATAAAACGTTTAAATAGTGGCTGATAGGATAAGGACGAGGCCAGGATGGAAGTTTTTTTAAGGGGGGGGTGCAGATTTTTGCTTTTTATCTTTGTTTTCCTGTTTGACTATAGGTGCTTTTTAGGAATCTTGCTGTTATGTGTTTACTCACTAACGCATTTGTATGTATGTGTATGTGGGACGTCTATGGCTTCAGCATTAGGGCGGGTCATACTCAGGTGTCAACGTGAATTTGAAGGAAATCCTAACATGGGGGGTGTCTAAATAGTGTTTTTTTAATGGGGAATTCGATTAAGAGTTATTAAGACAAAGCCAAATCAAATTTACCTATTATTAACAGGTGAACTGCATGTATATCACTGCACACAATTACAAAGATCAAGCTCCTGACTTCTTGAACTCTGCCAGGTTGCACAAGTCCTACTTTGAGTCATTCTGGGACATCAGTCTCTTCCTGGTCTCCTGAGCCCTGATCCTTCCGTCCCTCTTTTCCTGTGAGAAGTACTTAGCAGAAGCCTCAGTCACCATTTTAACAATGCTCTCAATGGTTTGTGTGTGTGTGGCAAGGCCAGTTGAGCACCTCCACGGGGGTGTTGATGAAGTTCTTCACCTCCGAGGTGCTAAGGGAGCACGTGAGAGGTGGCTCTCACACATCTTCTGACCAGCTGATCAAGTCACCAATGCTGGAAGCATCACAATTGATGTCAGGTGTCCTTCTGGTCCTGACAGAGGAGTCCCCCAGCTAAGTGTCTGGGTCCCCCTCTCCCCTGATGGCCAGGATTCTCTCCACCCCCTCAGTCCTCTCCTTCTGATCCTCAGAGCACAGCAGTGTTTGGAAGATGGCTTCACTGTGGGCATACCAAGCAGATCTTCTCACAGTCCACATCACAAGATCCAGCACCCCCTTCTTTTGGGACTTGAGGCAGTCCAGCTGAAACAGGATGTGCCTAGGCCCTTCGATCCAGGAGTGCTTGACCTTCACGTTGAACCAACATGGATAATACACTCCAATGATGAATTACACAATGAATTGCACATTCTTCAGGTTCTTTCCTTTAGGTCCGTGCTTTGACACCCAGAGCCTCAGAAGTCTGTTCACTATGGTGAGCCAGCAGCTGTGGTTTACTGGTCTAATCTTCAACAGAGCCTTGCAGCCTTGCAGGAACCACTCCATCCCTGGCTGCACAGACGATTTTATAGCCATAGTGTTGATCATTTGAGAGATCTTGAATGACCTTTTCAGGAAGCTTGATCAGTGAAGGCCAAACACAGATCAGGTGAAGTTTGGATTGATATCCAAGTCTGTAGCAGAATCAAGGAGCTTTCCTATTGGCCTGGATAATTTGTTGTCTGGCAGAGTAGGGCCATCAAGGTCGACAATGAGAGGGGAAGTTCACCAGTGAGCAGGTTGCACCCCAGCCAGACAAGCTTTCTCTCCAGGTGCAGCTCCAGCTTACACATTGTGGGTGAAAACCCAAGCCAAATTTTCTACTTTGTGGGACAATAAAGCTAATATTGAACCTTGGGGGGAAAAATAGAGTATGTGAAGAACAAAAAAAGCTACAAAGACCTTCAATATTATATAGGAAGTACATTTTATTTGACCTCTAAAAGGACTCACAATGAATGGACTTTGGATTCCTCTGGCTTGTACAAATTTGCTTTTACTGGTTTGCTGTTGTTGGTTTTTTTTACCCCCCCCCTTTTTTTTCTCTCCAATTGTATCCAACTAATTACCCCACTCTTCCGACCACCCCCTCTGCCAATCCGGGGAGGGCTGCAGACTACCACATGCCTCCTCTGATACATGTGGAGTGGCCAGCCGTTTCTTTTCACCTGACAGTGAGGAGTTTCACCAGGGGACATAAGCGCATGGGAGGATCACACTATTCTCCCCAGTTCCCCCTCCCACCGAACAGGTGCCCTGATCGACCAGAGGAGGCGCTAGTGCAGTGACCAGGACACATACCCACATCTGGCTTCCCACCTACAGACACAGCCAATTGTGTCTGTAGGGACGCCCGACCAAGCCAGAGGCAACACGTGGATTGGATCGGGCGATCCCCGTGTTGGTAGGCAGCGGAATAGACCACCACGCCACCCGGACGCCCCAACATAACCACTTCTTATGTGTTTAAGTGAGGTGCTTGTTCATACTGTATTATAAAGCTTCATGAGCCACTTTTTGTCCACTTTGAGTGAAAACAGTTTTGTTATAAGATGTCCTTCTACTAATTTTGCATGGCTCTAAATATGGTTGTATACACTTTGTTGATTTAAATGCATATTGAAATGTCAAGTTAATTAAAGAAATGCATGTATTTTAAGAAAAATGTAATAAGCTAGGGCCATATTGCATTGATGAGGAGCAGAGGTGCAGAAGAGAGACCAA
Organism: Lampris incognitus; assembly: GCF_029633865.1. Classification (NCBI taxonomy): domain Eukaryota; kingdom Metazoa; phylum Chordata; class Actinopteri; order Lampriformes; family Lampridae; genus Lampris; species Lampris incognitus. The sequence goes on from NC_079226.1 coordinate 40,330,706, forward strand.
AAAAATGTGTTATCATTGTCTTCTGCAGAGCCAATGGATGCTGAGAAACAGTCCTTGGGAGTTGCCTCCTTCTGTGCCCTGTCCACATCCACTACACCGGTGCTGAGACCCGTTTGAAACCGTTACATTGGTGCTGTGACCCTTGGGATCTTCAGACCAGCTTGATGCTCGTCGCCATGGATGCTGTGCTGCCGTCCTGGAAAAATGAAGGAAAACACTGTGGATTAGGGTATAGTGTTTTACATAGCTTTTCTTCAGTGAAATGATAACCATTAACAGCTCGTGTATATGCTCTTTTTTTCATACATGTGCTGACTTGATTTTTATTTTACTTCACGCTGATTCTGTGGAAGAAACACATATTAATACACAACGCAAGTACATTTAATGATTTAAAGCGAATGCTAAAATGGAAACGAATGAGTTTACGCCTCCCAGTTTTCCAAAAGGTAGGGGTGCTTGGCTCGGTCATATTGCCAACAGTAGGGATGTGGGACATTCAAGGTTCATGAGTGATAACTGTGCAGATATAGGGCTAAGTGAGAGCTCAGGTCGTACTCCTGTTAGTGGGTTCATGGGGGGGGGGGGGTCCCCACTCTTCTGCTCCTGGTAGTGATGGCTGTTAAAGTGTGTTGTTTCCTTCTACTAATGAGACTTTACAACTCGTTTCAACCCCACTGGGCTATAAACTTTAATAATAACTTCGGCACGTAAGGTTATACATCACGCTCGGTCCGCTATTCCAGGTGCAACAACATAAACAACCCCTGTGTAAACAAGGAACTAAACAATGGTTCCTAAAAATAGTTCCTATTGTTACATCCTTTCTCTTTTCAGAGTTTCTTCTTTTTTAGAACCTTTAATACATTTTTTTAATTGTCTTTCGCTGTAAACAATGAAATGTAAACAAAACTCTTTGCTACTAACAGTGTACAAATGTCAACATTCAAAATGTTTTTCATATTAACAATGACATATATTTATCAGTTACTTATAGCTCCTAATGAAAATGAACATTATCAACGACTGTGTATCAAAGTGCTATGGCTTCTCTTCACAGTTTAACATAACCAATGTTTAAATGAATACCTGAACTTGCAGATAACCAGGTGAACAAGAACACATGTACACAACATTTGTGATTCACTTTTTTTTCCATTCATACCCCCCCCCCCCAAAGTCCATTAGTGCTACAGATCCATTCATCTGTGTGAGGTCACAAAGTCTTTGTATCGCTGCGGCTGCACAACAGAGCGGCCTGATCTGGTGGTAACAGGGTTGGCCCTGTCACCAGTGTCCTTGGTTTTGTTTCCTGCTAAGACACTGCGAGAAGGAACACTCTCTGAATGTCCGGGTTCAACACTCTCTGGCTGACTGGGGCTGCTGATCTCCATGTCCATAGTGTCAGTGAAGATTGCTCCTGGTGCATGCCTGAGGTGTCTGCGATTTCTCCTGGTGACACCACCCGTGTGCAGCTGGACCTCATAGGATCTCCTATCGACCGGCCTCAGCACCTTGCCCACTCTCCAGCCAGTGTGGGGTGCGAGAGGCTGAACTCTCACATATTCACCTGGGGCAAGCGTGTCCAAGTCTTTAGCCGACCTGTCGTAGTATGCCCTCTGACGTTGTTGGTTATTTTGTAAATCCTGTTTCACCTGCACAACTTTCTGCTGTAACAGGCTTGCCTTGGTTGGCAGTAGTGTTTTGGTACGGCGACTGAGCAGCCGCTGTGCTGGTGTGGTATCAGTACCCTGTGATGGTGTGTTGCGGTGGTCCAGAAGGGCGAGATAAGGATCCTGTCCAGCAGCCTTGGCTTTGAGCAAGAGTCTTTTTGCTGTCTTAACGGCTGACTCAGCTTTGCCGTTGCTTTGCGGGTAACCTGGTGATGAGGTTTTATGTTGAAATCCCCACAGTCGACTGAACTTCTGGAATTCTTGTGACGAATACTGTGGGCCATTGTCCGAGATTACAATATATGGGATACCTTGGCGGGCAAAATGAGCTTTCAGCTTCCGTATCACTGTGGTTGACTTGGTATCTGCCAGGTAATCTATTTCCCAAAAAATTGAGAAAAAATCAACAACTATGAGGTAGTCTTTGTTTTCAAACATGAACAGATCTGTGCCCACCTTTGCCCACGGCCTGCTTGGCACATCATGTGACATTAGTGTTTCTTTTGTTGCTTAATGTCCATTGATCTGCAGATGTCACACTTTGCTATATATGATTTTATTTGGTCGTTCATGCCCTGCCAATAGACACACTCCCTAGCCCTCCGTAGGCATCCTTCCACACCCAGATGTGATGCGTGTAGGCGGCAAGTGATGTCTTTCCTCAATGCATCAGGGATGACAGCGCGCTCACTCCTGAACACTATTCCATCTTGGTGGCTTAACTCCTCTTGGAATGAGAAGTAGGGCTTGATTTCCCTTGGTGTTTTTCACTTATCGTCAGGCCATCCTTGCTGCATCATTTTGATGAGAAGCTGCAGGGTTTCATCCTCTTTTGTGGCAGATCGTATATCATGTAGCCTGTCTGCTGCGATAGGAAAGTGTTGTGCCATGTTGACAGTCTCTAGTTCTGCATCCGGTGCACTCTCAGGAAGATAAGCTCTGCTCAGAGTGTCTGCTAGCAGCATGTCTCTACCTGGCACATATACTGCATCTAGATCATACTTTTGTATGCGCAGCATCATTCCCTGCAGCCTTTTGGGTGCACTCAGTAGAGTTTCTCTCACTATTGTTTCCAACGGCTTGTGATCACTTTGCACCATCACTTTTCGGCCGTATGTGTACTGGTGAAATCTTTCCATGCTAAAAACTATTGCTAAGAACTCCTTTTCTATTTGCGCATACCCACGCTCTGTTTGAGTGAGTGCTCTGCTTGCAAATGCTATTGGCTTACCCATCTGCATGAGCGCTGCACCTAAGCCTGTGTCTGAAGCGTCACACTGCACTGTGAGTTCCTCATCTGGGTTGTAATATTTCAGTACTGGGACCTTTGCGATAGTCTCTTTCAATTTGAGGAAAGCCTCCTCGTGCTGTGCTGTCCAGTTCCACTCCCTGTTTTTGTGTGTCAAATCTCTCAACACTATGCACTGGTCTGAGAGGTGGGGACAAAACTTGGCTAGATAATTTACCATACCTAGCAGCCTTTGCACTCCTTTCACATCAGTCGGTGCTGGCATCTTCTCAACGGCAAGCACTTTCTCTGGATCCGCCCTGAGTCCATCAGCCGTCAGGCGGTGTCCAATGTATGTGGTCTCCTTTTGTCTCAGCTTGAATTTGTCTTTGTTCAGCTTGATGTTCTTTTGTCTGCATCTTTCAAGAAACAGTCTCAGTTTTCCATCATGGTCACACTCAGCTTCCCCCCGTGTTTCCCCTTGGCCTGTGATCAGTACATCGTCAGCTATAATGTACAAGCCCGGTACACCGTCCAGCGCTTGTGTGAGCTTTCTCTGAAAGATTTCTGGGGCCGGACTTATTCCCATTGGCATCCTCAGCCACCTGTAACGTCCGAATGGAGTGGCAAATGTTGTTAAATAGCTGGACTCCCCTCCAGCTGCACATGCCAGAATCCACTCTTGACATCACACACTGTGACCACTTTTGCTTTTGACAAGTCTGGTAAAATGTCCTCAATGGTTGGCAGTGGGAAGTGACTGCGCTTTAGAGCTTTGTTCAAAGGCTTGGGATCGATACACACTCTTGGTTTCCCACTTGGTTTCTGTACCACCACCATTGCACTGATCCAATCTGTACTGCATTCCACAGGTGTTATGATCCCTCTTTGCTGTAGGTCCTGTAGATCGTCCTTCAGTGGTTTCATCATGGCGACTGGGACCCGCCTCTTTGGCAGCTGTACTGGTTTCACTGTGCTGTCCACCTCTATTTTGTATTTTCCCTCGAGGCAGCCATCGCCAATGAACACATCAGCATACTCATCTTTAATTTGTCCCATTGTCCACTGTCCTGTTGTTGTTTCTGTTGTGACAATACTGTCTATTGTCATGATGTTTTCATATTGCACTTTTATCAATTTCATGGCCTCACTGGCTCTCCTACCCAGCAGAGGCACTGTACCGGCTGCATTCACCACCTGGAACTCTAAGCGATATAGCTTGTTGTTTCTCGGGTTTCTTATTTTCACTTTACATTTTCCCAGTGGTTTTAATTTGGTTTTATTGTACATTACTAGTACACTCTTCGTGTGTTCTAATTTGGCATCTGGATTCAGCAGGTTAATTGGGATGATATTGCAACTGGCACCACAGTCTATTTGGAATTTGATCATGTCCTTGCCTAGAAGCATGCCAGCATAGACAAGCTGAGTTTTCTTCATTTTCTCAGTTTCTTTTACATCCTCTACAGTCTCTGTATGCACATCTTTCCCTGTGTCAGTCTCTACTGCATCTACAGTTTTTGTCTCAGTTTCAGTGACACAGGTGATAATATCTTCATATTCATCACTCTCAGATTTGGTTGTTATTTTACTCACATATTTCTTTTTCCTTAGTTCCGGTTTTGCTCTGCATTTTGCTGCAAAGTGGTTCTCTCTTCCACACTTTGTGCACTTCTTCCCAAACGCTGGGCACTTTTGTTTTACTTTTCTCGTGCGTTTTTCCACAATATCTGCACTCCACAGTGTTGCTCGTCTGTTTCCGATACTGTGCTCCTTGCACAGCATGTACCTCTTCCACCATCGATGCCGAGATGGTTTTCACATTGTCCTTTGAGAGCTCAGCGGATCTGCACAGCTGCAAACATGTGTCCAGTGTCAAGTTTTTCTCTCGGAGCAGTCTTTCTCTTACGATTGTGTTGTTACCTCCACACACAATCCGATCCCGAATGAGCGAGTCTCTCACTGTCCCAAAGTTGCATGTTTTTGCCAACACTCTCAGTTCCATGACATAATGGTCTATATTTTCACTGGTGCCCTGGTTTCTTGTAAAAAAACGATAACGTTCCACAGTCTCATTAACGCTGGGGTCGCAGTGATCATCAAACTTCTTGATAACGTCATCTAACCTCCATGCATTCTTCGGTGTGTCGCCCAGTAACGTGTCCATAAGTTCCCTGCTGCTCTCCCCGACAAGATAGCTGAACAGTTTCACCTTCTGTTTGTCATCGGCGTCAGCCATGGCTAAATCCACATCCAGAGCAAACTCGTCCCTCCAGGCCTTCCATGTCTTCAAAAGGTTGCTTGAATCCAGACGTAACGTTTGCGGTGGTTTTAGCCCATCCATGTCACACGGCAGTCTCACACTAGCAGCTAATGCTAACATATACTGAACGTTGCTTAGCAACACTAACCGCTCTCCCGCTCCTAGAAAACTTTTCCGCACCAAACTTCAAACCGAGTCGTCCGCCGCTGCCACCATGTTAAAGTGTGTTGTTTCCTTCTACTAATGAGACTTTACAACTCGTTTCAACCCCACTGGGCTATAAACTTTAATAATAACTTCGGGACGTAAGGTTATACATCATGCTCAGTCCGCTATTCCAGGTGCAACAACATAAATGACCCCTGTGTAAACAAGGAACCAAACAATGGTTCCTAACAATAGTTCCTATTGTTACAATGGCGATGCCATTCGCCATCTTACAGACATGGTAGGGAAGTTAGGCGCTCAAACTGCTGAATCCATTGTAGCAAAGTTAATGTCATCTGGTGTTATAAATATGAATAGTGACAACCAGACTACTACCACAACCCAAAACACACACTGATGTTAACAGACATGATGTTCCACATGTGCTTGTCCACGTTAAGTCTGATAAAGTACTCCAGACATTCAGAGGTGACAACACAGACAAACACTCAGGCCAAGACTGGATTGAAATGACTAAAACTTGCTCCAGAAAGCAAGAGACCCCTGCGTATGACCAAGCAGGGGAGATTATGAGCCATTTAATGGGCAAGGCCAGAGATGTGGTGAAAATTGCCTTACGCAGTGATCCTGCACTTGATGTTAAACAGAAACCTGAACTGATATACAATGTGCTCCTCCACTATTTCAGTGAAGCTCCGTCATGTCTCCCCCTTGGAGACTTTTATGCCACTCTGCCCAAACCTAGGGAGAGCCCACTTGATTACTGGATAAGATTGAATAAAGCAGCAGACTTGGCTCTTGAGGGCCAGCACAGACAAGGTAGGTGGACAGAGGACATAAACAATGAAGTGTGTCAAACACTGCCCTGACCCAGAGCTCTCATGCACCCTGAAGTGTAAGCCAATTCATGAGTGGACCTCGCGTGATGTTCAGCTGAGGAAGGTGATTATCAGAGAGAGTTGAGGGCTAATGGCAGAGCCACATCGCCACCATCACTCCTGAGCAGCCCAGTCCACCATCAATCAACTAGCCTGGCAGAGTCGGAGCCCTGCCACACTCCCAGTCCCTCACGTCTTTCTCCAAGCTCAGCATCATGTGTCTCATCCTCCTTGTCCCTTCCTAGCATTTGTCCCAGTTAGCACAAAATCTCCAACAGTCAGAAGAAAGACTTCTCACCTGTATGGTTGACATGTTTCAAGAGATGATGGAGAAAATGCAGCAGTGTAATAGTACCTATCCAAGTCGAGGTGGGAGGTTTCAGTGTGCCCCCTGCGAAAGATGTCCCAGAGAGGCAGCTTGTAAAGTGTGTGATGATTCAAGCCAAACACCACCACTTCACACTGCATGTCGGAGAGACTGTGTTTTACGTGCCTCGCCCCTGGCCACACCAGACGAAGTTGCCATGCCAACAACTCCACCCAGCCCCAGCCTGAGGGAAACTAGCTGACCTGTAATTGGATGGAGGCAGTACAGGTCGCACCACAAACTCCCCAAATGGTGACATGTCTGATGCTGACTCAGTTTACACATCTGTGAAAGAGTCATGTACGGACTCTAAAGTTGTTTATCAGAATATTCACAGAGTTAGTAGCAGCGACAGTCTTTTCTTCACACCTGTGGTGATGGGTGGGACAGTGACAATGGGTGGCATGTTGGACAGTGGTTCAATGGCATGCAGTATCAGTGAAACGGTGTCCACATTGGGGAAGACAGGAGCCTCCACACTGGGGTTTACGGGAAACCTACAGACACAGACCAATATCTACTTTTCGACTCACACCACCCGCTGGAACACAAACTGAGCGTCATCAGAACTTTGCAACACAGAGCTGACAATGTGCCCAGCAGCACTCAGGCCCAACGAGAAGAACACAAACACCTGAGGGGAGCTTTAAAAACCTGCGGCTACCCCAGTTGGACCTTTGTGAAAACTGCAACACGTTCCAAAAAGACCAGCCAGGTGAGCGACGAGGAGAAAAGGAACAGAAGGAATAGCACAGTCATCCCGTATGTTTCTGGGGTCTCCGAGAAACTCAAGAGAATTTTCAACAAACACCACATCCCGGTATACTTCAAACCCAGCAACACACGCCGACAAAGACTGGTTCATCCCAAAGACCGTGTACCACACACCCGGAGAAGCAATCTGGTGTGTGCCGTACAATGCAATGAGGATTGCACTGACCTATACATAGGAGAAACCAAACAACCACTACACAAACGGATGGCCCAACACAGAAGGCCAAACTCCTCAGGACAAGACTCAGCAGTCTATCTGCACCTAAAGGAGAAGACACACTCCTTCGAGGACAGCAACGTACAAATTTTGGACAGAGAAGATAGATGGTTTGAAAGAGGGGTGAAGGAGGCCTTCTATGCGAAACTGGAAAAACCATCCCTCAACGGAGGAGGAGATCTGCGACACCACCTATCTCCCACTTACAATGCTGTCCTTTCATCTCTACCCAGGAGACTCAAGACAACAGTTGGTCACTAACGGCTCCAACGACTCTCATGGCCACTGAATAATGAAGTCGAAACTAACACCCCCAACGACCGTCGCTGCTAAACAAATGCAAATCCATAGCTCCGATGGCGACGGGCCCGGCTGGACATCGGAGCACAGGAGAGCCACGCATATCAATAGCTCCGATAACGACAGGCGCAGCCAAACATCGGTACACAAAAGAGCCACGCATATCTATGGCTCTGTTAGCGACGGGCGTTGGTAAACATCGGATCACAAAGAGCCACGCATATCTATGGCTCTGACAACGACTCCTAGAGGATAAATATCTGAGTTTCATCACCAGCCAGTCAGACTAGCTTGGTGTAACGACCCTCACTTGTGCAGGTGTTCGTGATAGAGATTCAGACCAGGGGTTCCTAACAGTGGCTTTTATTGCCTGCAGTCACAAATAAAACAACAATCCATGAGATTTCTGCTGCAACGCGACTGCATACAAGTCTCCAGCGGAGATGGTCTAGCTCTCTCGTGCATGAGCTAGCAAACAGTGTTTCTCCTGGCTAACCTCATGCGTTGCATAGCACACTAAACTTACATGGAAATCAAAATGCACACAGATTAATCTTCGCGTAAACAAAAGTACAAAACAAACCAAACAAAAGGACAGACAGCACTGGCATAGCGCACTGAGTGATCGTATAGTTTTAACATAGAAATTCTTGACTCTTGCAATATTCATAACCAAGTTCTTGCACATTGTGGAGTTAGAAAACAACGAGACAGGAGACGTGAGAGTAGACGTAGTCGAGGTAGTTTACTAGCTCCAACTTAGCATGTCATACGTTCGACAACGACACTGAACTGACTGTGAACCGGAAGCGGAAGTGCATTATCTGACCCCTCGCCTCTTCCCTTAAAGGTACACCGTCCTCTTAGGTGAATGTCTCTCGATATACAGATGTGGGTCACCACACAGGCCCCCCCAGAATTCACCTAAACAAAACAATGCAAAACAGCAAAAGTGCAAGTCATGAACATAGAAATAGACTCTACAACAGAACAGTCAATGACATAGTGCAAAGTCACGGGGAAAACAGGTGACGAGTCGGAGGGCGGACCCTGCGGCCATAACGGCTGCGCTTCACAGGAGGGGAAACAGATGGGGCCGAAACCCGGGCCATAGGCGGGGCCGAAGCAGGAACAGAGGCAGGTGCCGGGGCCGACCTAGGAGGGCGCCCCCGCCGCGGGGGTAGGGCCAATTGCATTGGCTCCCCAATGTCCAAGTGAGCGGGCTTGAGACGGTCTATAGCGACCCGCTCCGGCCTGCCCCCCATGTCCACCACAAAGTTCTTATCCCCCGCCTCCAGGACGCGGAAGGGCCCGTCGTATGGGGGCTGCAGCGGGGACCGATGGCTGTCGTGCCTAATGAAGACGTACCTCGCCGATGGCAGATCCTTGGGGACGTAGGACCGGGGGGAGGCAGTGTTGAGACATCGGAACGGGAGCGAAGGCACCGGCAGCGCTCCGGGACGCACTGAGGTGAGAGGCGGCCGACCAGGGAGCTGTAGCATCCGGAAGAAACTCCCCCGGAACCCGCAGGGGCTGGCCATACACCAGCTCAGCGGAGGAGGTCTGGAGGTCTTCCTTCGGGGCCGAACGCAGGCCGAGCATGACCCACGGGAGCCGGTCCATCCAGTCGCAGCCAGTGAGGCTTGCCCGCAGAGCGGCTTTCATGTCCCGATGGAACCGCTCACAAAGTCCATTGCTCTGCGGGTTGTACGCCGTAGTGCGGTGGATCTTCATCCCCAGGTGCTCAGCGACCGCCGTCCAGAGCTCCGAGGTAAACTGGGAGCCCCGGTCGCTCGTGATGTCACCAGGCGTGCCGAAACGGGCCACCCAGCAGCCGATGAACGCCCGCGCTACCTCTGCTGCCGTCGTGGAGGACAAGGGAATAGCCTCTGGCCACCTGGTGGCCCTGTCCACAATAGTGAGGAGGAACGTATAACCACGGGAGGGGGGCAGGGGACCCACCAGGTCAACATTGACGTGGTCAAACCGCCTCTCTGGAACCACAAACGGCGCCAAAGGGGCCTTGGTATGGCGGTGCACCTTGGCGCGTTGGCACGCCACACACGAGCCGGCCCAGGCTCTAACATCCTTACGGAGCCCAGGCCAAATGAACTTGACGCTCACCAGCTTGGTCGAGGCCTTCACTCCCGGGTGGGAAAGGCCATGGACGGTGTCGAAAACTCGGCGCCGCCAGGAAGTAGGCACCAGGGGGCGCGGTTGACCTGTGGAGATGTCACAGAGGAGGGTGGTGTTGGCCGCGTCGAACGTCACGTCCTCCAGCCGTAGCGCCGTAGGGGTCGACCGGTAGTCTTGAACGGTCGCGTCCTTGGCTTGGTCCGCTGCCATAGCGGCGTAGTCGAGTCCCAAGTGAACGGCGTTAACAACCGCCCGTGAAAGGCAGTCGGCGACGAAGTTATCCTTGCCCGACACGTGTTGTATGTCCGTGGTAAACTCGGAAACCGCCGCGAGATGGCGCTGCTGACGCCCAGACCACGGTTCTGAGGTTTTGGCCATACAGAACGTCAGCGGTTTGTGGTCCACGAAAGCGGTGAACTGTCGGCCCTCCAATAGGAACCTAAAGTGTCTGGTTGCGAGGAAGAGACCCAGTAGTTCCCTATCAAAGGTGCTGTATTTGCGCTCGCTCTCACGGAGTTGTTTACTGAAGAACGCCAACGGCTGCCAGCCCCCCTCCACCCACTGCTCACACACGGCCCCCACGGCGTAGTCGGAGGCATCCGTTGTAAGGGCTATGGGGGCGGCAGGCGACGGGTGAGCTAGCAGCGCAGCGTTGGCCAGCGCGGTCTTGGCGGCCACAAAAGCCTCGTCCATCCCCGAAGACCAGTCCAGCTCGTCCTTAGACTTCTTACCCCGCAGGGCCTCATAGAGGGGACGCATGATGTGGGCGGCACGGGGCAGGAAACGGTTATAAAAGTTCACCATGCCAAGGAATTCCTGCAGCGACTGTACAGTGCGGGGGCGGGGGAACATGGTGACAGCCTCAACCCTGGCAGGGAGGGGAACGGCCCCCTGTGGAGTGATGTGGTGCCCGAGGAAGGTGATGGACGACTCCCCGAACTGACACTTAGCTGGGTTGATGATGAGGCCGTGTTCGCTGAGCCTGTCGAACAGCTGTGTGAGGTGCGTCATGTGTTCCTCCGCCGACGCGCTGGCCACGAGGATGTCGTCTAAGTACACAAACAAAAATGGCATGTCGCGGAGCACAGAATCCATAAGGCGCTGAAACGTCTGCGCCGCCCCTTTAAGGCCGAAAGGCATACGTAAAAACTCAAAGAGCCCAAAGGGTGTGATGACAGCCGTTTTTGGGACATCCAGTGGGTGGACCGGCACTTGGTGATACCCCCGCACTAAGTCGATTTTGGAATAGATGGCAGCGCCCGCCAGGTGGGTAGAGAAATCTTGTATGTGCGGTATGGGGTACCGGTCGGGGGTCGTGGCATTGTTTAGGCGACGGTAGTCCCCGCACGGGCGCCAACCCCCGTCGGCCTTAGTAACCATGTGAAGAGGGGAAGCCCACGGGCTGTCAGAACGGCGGGCAATGCCGAGGCGCTCCATAGTCGAAAACTCCTCCCTGGCTATTGCGAGCTTGGCCGAGTCGAGGCGTCGGGCCCGGGCGTAAACTGGGGGCCCCACTGTGGTGATATGATGTTCCACGCCGTGCTTGGCCACCGCCGAGGAGAAGGTGGGTGTGGTGAGCTCGGGGAAATTTGCGAGCAGGCGTTGGTATGGATCCCCGGTGGAGAGTGTGTTAGCGAGGCACAGCGCTCCAGCGCCCCCAAGCGTGCAGGGGTATGACGCAAAAGAGACGGCATCAATCACGCGACAGTTTTTAACATCCACCAGCAGGTTGAAAGCACAGAGGAAATCCGCACCTAGGAGCAGGGTGGATACAGCAGCCATCACAAAGTCCCAGCCGAAACGTCGGCCGCCAAAACACACGTCCACATGTCTGATACCGTACGTCCGAATGGACGTGCCGTTGGCGGCGTCCATCTGGGGGCCGTGACTGTCGGTCATCGTGTCCACAGCTTGTGCTGGTAGTATGCTGCGTTGAGCGCCAGAGTCAACCAGCAGCCGCCGGCCCGACAAGGAGTCTCTGATGAACAACAGCTTGCAGTCACGGCCGGCGCCCATAGCCGTTAACGAGCGCCGGCCTTGGCGTTTCCCTGAACCCTGTAACTGCAGGGTTTGCGACACCGTTTTGCTTTTGCCCCAAACCTGGCATGGTAATAACAGAGCCCGTCATCAGGTTGGCGGCGGGCTGTCACCGCAGCCGCGGTGTCCATATAGTCGTACACAGGTGGTGGTGGGGTGGTCTGGTGGGGTAGCAGGGCATGCACAAACTGTTGCCGGTTGGCCAGGAAAACCCTGTCTGCTTCAGCAGCCAGAGAACGGTAGTCCTTGGAGGCGGCGAGAGGAGAACTGGCCAGTGCTGTGCGTACAGGTGCGGGGAGCTGCCTCAGAAAAATGTGTGTGAAAAGAAAGGCCGGATCAGCCGATCCCAGCACAGACAGCATTTGTTCCATTAACTCAGACGGTTTGCCGTCGCCGAGGCCATTCAGGGACAGTAAACGGTCTGCCTTCTCCAGCTCCGACAGTTCAAATAGTTTCAGGAGGAATGTCTTTATAGCATCGTACTTGCCAGCAGCTGGCGGAGCTTCCAACAGTGTCATTGCTCGCGCCGTTGTCGATGCGTCTAACGCCGCCACTACGTGGAAGTACTGCGCTGCATCCTGCGTTATCCCTCTCAGCTGGAACTGGGCTTCCACATGTTGAAACCACGACCGTGGATTATGCTGCCAAAAGTCTGGTAGCTTCACAGTAGCGGCGTAAATGCTAGCGTTAGAATAGCCATGTTGTTAGCACCGGCGTCGGGAGCGGGTACCGCGGCAGCATTATTCCCGGCGTCTTCGTTGTCAGACATACTTGTATTAGTAGTTCGATCACATCGGGGTCACCAATGTGGAGTTAGAAAACAACGAGACAGGAGACGTGAGAGTAGACGTAGTCGAGGTAGTTTTCTAGCTCCAACTTAGCATGTCATACATCTGACAACGACACTGAACTGTGAACCGGAAGCGGAAGTGCATTATCTCACCCCTCGCCTCTTCCCTTAAAGGTACACCGTCCTCTTAGGTGAATGTCTCTAGTTATATAGATGTGGGTCACCACAATGCTCACAATAACCTCTCACAAAGAAATAGTATGGGTATATTATACATTTCCTGAATACACAGAGACCATTAGGTATTGAAGTTGTTGAATTTTGGGTCCCTTGATCCCACAGGGATAAAATAAACTATATAGTTTAGGCGAAAATTGTGGAAAAATGTGTGTAATTTATGGTTTAAAGAGGTCATGTGATCTCTGTGTTTGTCAGAAAGATACAACCATGGGATTAAATGAAAGTCTAGAAGGTCCCCTTTACAATGATATAACACAATCATATATTAAATATTAACAAATAGGAAAATTATAGCCATTTCTAATTTTGGGCGATTCTGGGCAATAGTTATGCTAATTAATCAATAATTATGACTAAACCGTAACCTGTACAGCTTGGCATCCGGCAGAAATAGATTCAGCACAAAAAAATACTACAGGAACAACCAAGAAAACACCTTTACCCCAAAATGCCTACCACCTCATTTTCTGGTTTTCCCAAATTCGGTCCTGACTATTATTTTAGAGTGCTGACGTACGCACTACTTGGGGTTTCCGGGGTGGAGCCATGTTAGCAGCAGCTAGCGGTTGGTTAGCTGGTTGCCAGGAGAGATTGAGCTGTATCGGTGTTGTTTTGTGTGGCGAGTAAACGGAATTGACTCGACTCCATCTCTCCGTCTCCTCATTCCTGCACTCCTACGTTGGTGACCCCGCACGTTGACAACCAACATGTCGACCCAAAGCGATGACGACACCGCTCTGGCTCCGAGTGATGCTAACGGTATGGCTCATGCTAGCGCTAGCATCTCAGCAGCGACGGGGAAGTTGCCCGAGTTTTGGCAGCTGTGATGAGAACTACTGTGCCCAGGATGCTGCGTACGTAAGAGGAGGGGCACGCAACCATATGTTTTAGCGCGGTTCTGTACTGGGGCATTCTGGTATTGTTCTAATCTGTACCGGAAGCAGATGGCTGAATAAAGCGCGGTATTAATCGCGACTCCCTTGCCTGTCGTATATGCACATGACATGGTGTCAGAAGATCTTCGAATCCACTTACCTCAATAATCGGGAACGGAGTTGGTCCGGTGAGACGAGGCATGGCGACATTTAATCCCCCCGAGGCGTTTGATTTCACGGCCGATTTGGATTCAGAGGTTTTCCCGGTTTCGACTAGCAACCAAGCTAAATGCGGAAGAAGGTGAGATCCAAGTCAATACGCCTGTTTCACGCCGCGGCCATCTTGGATTTTAAAATAAACCAAGTGGTGGGAATTTAGCCACGCCCCCTTCTTACTCAATCGGAAATCAATGCAGCCGGGGCCAGCAGCAGCAAACATGGTTTGGACTACCAACCTCGAGCACCTACCGTCATTTACCACAATATGAAAACTAAGCTGGATCTTTTCTTTTTCCAGTCCTTTCTGCCTCTCCTGTGCCAGTGAGGAGAGACACACACACAGGGCTGTATTCAAAGAAGCGGTTTAATCACAATAAAACAGAAAATAAGATACATTTCATTTTTATACTGTACATTCAATATTCATACATTAGATTGTCCCATCTACAATATTTTCATTCTTTGTCCTTTAACTTTAACAAAACTGTTGGTTCATTTTAAACTAAAATATGTTGGGTCAACTGTCATTCTGTTGTAGCAATAAACTGGAACTCGCTACCAACTCAAATCATCGATTGTTTACTAAACTAAGATAGTGATTGCTCATCTCAAGGTGCGCGCTAAAAAATGGTACTGTACTGAAATGAAGTCAAATATGTTTCAATCTATCTAAGGTTTGTGTGTACTATTTTCTTGTCAGCTGAATTTAACAAAGGTTTAAAACACTGGTCCCTGAAAATGTGTTAGGAGAGCACACACAGTCCACAGTTGGTTGACTGTTGCACTTAGTGAAAGGGGTATGACTCCCATCAAAAATGTGGTACTCCTTTATGCGTCTTATTGACCGTTCGACGTGTATTCTCAAGCCAGCAATACTCTGTGTGTCTGTGAGCTCATCACAGCTAAACTGTCCACTTGGGCCTAAAAATGCAGGGATGACAAGTTTTACATCTATTTCATCGAGCAGGTCTTTGATAAGGAAGCCCTTATCGGCCATGACTTCATCACCTGACTCTGAGGTCCAGAACACCTGACCTCTTAGTTATCTCCTTATCAGAAATACATCCTGTGTATAGATTACTTACCAGGCTAACTGACCCTGAGGGAGTGATCCCAATTAGGGATTTCAGTGTAGTGTTACTTTTATAATGGGAGTATGTCATGGTGTTCAAAACCTTCGAACTAGCTGTCTCTATGCGGATCTCTGTGCAGTCTAGTATCACTCTTGTGTTTGGGTAGAATTCCCTGAATACTGGTGGCATTAGCTCGTCTACTGCTGCTCTACTAGGCCATATTGGGAGGGTCCCTAACATAAAGAGCAAATAGTTTGCCCACGTCGTACAGTTCCTGCTGACTGTGGCCGGTGACACATTGAATCGTACAGATAAATCCAGAGCAAAAAAGCCCTGCCTCACACGGCACAAGAACAGGGAAAACTGATCAATCAGCGATAAATGCTCTGCATGGAAGCCAGACACAGAAATGTGTTCTAGGTTATGGCTGTTCCTTTGCATTTGAGTCTATCGCACCATGGACTCTGCAGTAGGCTGTAAAGCTAGGAAGAGTGCTTTGAGGGTGTGGTAATCCTTAAAACCAGTGTAAAACCTGATCAGATTGGGTGCACACTGGAAGTGTTCTATACCAAAACGCTCACTTTTCAGCTTTTTATTTTCGTCCTCCAGGAAAGCGATGCGTTTCTTTACTGCGTCAAGCTGGTCTTCCACAGAAAGGGGCTTCACGTCGTAGTCATGATCAGGTAGAGTCGCCCAAACCTCACTGGACACATGAGGATATGTCATACATGTGGGAAGCAATATAAATCCACACATTTTCCTGTTATCAAGATGATGTGTCAGAACAGAGCTATCCACTATTGAAAGATTAGTGAATATATATATATATATATATATATATATATATATATATATACACTACCGTTCAAAAGTTTGGGATCACCCAAACAATTTTGTGTTTTCCATGAAAAGTCACACTTATTCACCACCATATGTTGTGAAATGAATAGAAAATAGAGTCAAGACATTGACAAGGTTAGAAATAATGATTTGTATTTGAAATAAGATTTTTTTTACATCAAACTTTGCTTTCGTCAAAGAATCCTCCATTTGCAGCAATTACAGCATTGCAGACCCTTGGCATTCTAGCTGTTAATTTGTTGAGGTAATCTGGAGAAATTGCACCCCACGCTTCCAGAAGCAGCTCCCACAAGTTGGATTGGTTGGATGGGCACTTCTTTGAGCAGATTGAGTTTCTGGAGCATCACATTTGTGGGGTCAATTAAACGCTCAAAATGGCCAGAAAAAGAGAACTTTCATCTGAAACTCGACAGTCTATTCTTGTTCTTAGAAATGAAGGCTATTCCATGCGAGAAATTGCTAATAAATTGAAGATTTCCTACACCGGTGTGTACTACTCCCTTCAGAGGACAGCACAAACAGGCTCTAACCAGAGTAGAAAAAGAAGTGGGAGGCCGCGTTGCACAACTGAGCAAGAAGATAAGTACATTAGAGTCTCTAGTTTGAGAAACAGACGCCTCACAGGTCCCCAACTGGCATCTTCATTAAATAGTACCTGTTAGAGCCTGTTTGTGCTGTCCTCTGAAGGGAGTAGTACACACCGGTGTAGGAAATCTTCAATTTCTTAGCAATTTCTCGCATGGAATAGCCTTCATTTCTAAGAACAAGAATAGACTGTCGAGTTTCAGATGAAAGTTCTCTTTTTCTGGCCATTTTGAGCGTTTAATTGACCCCACAAATGTGATGCTCCAGAAACTCAATCTGCTCAAAGAAGTGCCCATCCAACCAATCCAACTTGTGGGAGCTGCTTCTGGAAGCGTGGGGTGCAATTTCTCCAGATTACCTCAACAAATTAACAGCTAGAATGCCAAAGGTCTGCAATGCTGTAATTGCTGCAAATGGAGGATTCTTTGACGAAAGCAAAGTTTGATGTAAAAAAAATCTTATTTCAAATACAAATCATTATTTCTAACCTTGTCAATGTCTTGACTCTATTTTCTATTCATTTCACAACATATGGTGGTGAATAAGTGTGACTTTTCATGGAAAACACGAAATTGTTTGGGTGATCCCAAACTTTTGAACGGTAGTGTATATATATATACATATATACATATTATACAATGCAGTAATCTACATGTTTGACAAATTGTATTGTACTGACAGTAACAAAACTCACCTATTTCCCTCATGTTCCTCTCCTCTTTCAACGTCAAACTTCTGCCTCCCTTCTAATGTTTTAGTCACAGTGAAACTGGTCACCCCAATGTTATTTAACTGGCTGTACATGGTGCAACCTCTGCAGCTCAATCCATACAGTAGGCCTACATGTACATAATGTCTGTAGCAATAATAGCAGGAGGAGTAAAAATTTAGCCATATGGCATCTTAATGTGTCAGTTGAATTTAGGATGGTACACAGCAGTACGAAATGTTGCTTCCAGCAGTGTTTTCAATGAAGTAAGAAGGGGGCGTGGCTAAGTTCCCACCGCTTGGTTTTGTTTTTTTTTAATCCAAGATGGCCGCGGCGTGAAATGGGCGTATGGCTTTGTAATGCAGCGCAGGAACTACAAATGCAATGTTGCACACGGGCACTTTAGGGTGTTGCAATGCTTTGTGCCAAGACAACGTGAAGCGGGACGGTTGAAAGGCTGCTGAAAGATTTGATTCGTAAGGTGTCTGTTTCATTTCCCATTTGGAAATCTTACGCTAAAGTGGACTCATTCCCTCATGGTTATGTGCAGCCAGCGAGGTGTGTTCTTTATGTTTATGTCTCGTCAGGTATTTGATTCATTCAGTCCCTGTGTTGTGAATGTGTGTTTATTGTCTGTCGCGATGTTTTAAACAGTTCGACGCAGGATGTGAAAGTGCAATAAAAGATAGGGAAGGAAATAAATCCATCAGTAACGGAAGAACCCATGGTGTCGGGTATTTCCTGAGGGAGGGTCCGTTTGACATGACAGAAGAACTGCTTGCCATGCGGGTAAAAGGAACAACGGGCATGGAGATTAAGACGCTGCGCCAGTATTGGTTGTGGTTGCTATAGTTACCAAGCCTCCCTTCCGGTCTGCCTGTGTTGCAGGCTCTGTTGTGCTTCCTGTTTTAACTAAATGTCCGCTGCCGCACGTTTCCATCTGCGTTGTGTGATTCATTGATGTCGTCTCTCATTACTGGCGTGGTGGCAGCGCTTACCAGACTTAAGTCCCGAGGACTGATATTTACCGAATTAATGGCGGTAGCCCTTCCAGGGGATTCACAGGGTAGTTACGTCTACCAACAGACGCCGCTGGGCTAGCTCAGACACAGTTGTGCTAGCTACGTGGGCAGCATGGCGACAGACAGAGCCCCGAGGCAGTGGTGTTTAACAAAGACCGAGACGGTGAACTCTTCAGAGAACTGGCGTCAGAACCTGCTTTATATACTGTCGCTCGACGCCGGGTTTGCCCCCTTCCTGCTCGATGGCGTGGAGTGGGAGAAGAAGTCTAAAACGTCCCTTGTCCGGGGATTCACAGATGACGGTGAATATATTCCCGCGCCCCGACGTCGTCATAAAGAACAGAAGGTAGCCATGTTAGAGCTAATGTTGGGACAGATAGCCAATTATTGTCCTGTAATCTCTCGTCACGGCATAGTCAGGAACTCCACATCTATTGACAGCATATGGCAAGCTATTCGTCTACATTACGGCTTTCAGTGCACCGGGGCTCATTTCATTGACTTTGCTGCTATTCAACGGGAGCCTGATGAGAGACCAGAGGATTTATATCAACGCTTGATGGTCTTCACGGAAGACAATCTACTGTGTAAAGGTTCTGGCATCAGTCACATGGGACAGACTGTGACCGAGGACGAGAACTTTGTTGTGCTCACATGGCTCCGCCTCATACATGGTGATCTACCGAAGCTCGTCAAACAACGGTACGGCACTGAGTTGCGGTCTCGCACATTGGCATCCATTAAACCAGAAATCTCACAAGCCCTTAATTCGTTACTAGAGGAACTACAGGCTTCAGAGGATGCTAGGGCTATGCGTGCGGCTGTGTCTGAACTCCCCAAATCAAAGCAATCCATCCCTGTCCGGACAAGGAGGTCATGTCCTCTTTGTAAATGTGCCGGCAGGCCTGATAATCACTTCCTCAGCAAATGTTCCTTTCTGCCCCCCCCCCCCCCAAGATAAAATGTACATGGCAAAGTCGCGCCAGGTTTTGGGAGAGCAGGTCGAGACTGATGATGAGGTAGAGGAATGTGTTAGTGGGGAGCCAGCGCCATCTAGTGGTGTGAAACGTGTACTTATCAAACAGTCCCCTTACCTCGATGCCTTCCATGGACACTGCCCTGTGCGTCTCACCGTTGATAGTGGGGCAACAGGCAACATGATGAGGGCCTCATGCGCGACCAGGCTGGGCGTCACTGTCACAGGAAGTACGCAGTCCGCATTATAAGCAGATGGCTCGTCCCTTGTGAAAGTATTGGGAGAGACACGGACACACTTCCAGAGAGATGGCCATGACCTCTATTTTGAGGGCCTCGTCGTTGAGAATCTTGACTCTGACATCCTGGCTGGAATTCCCTTTATGGAAAAGAACGACGTCTCCATCAGACCAGCCAAACACCAAATCTGCTTGGGCGAGGATACATAT
The DNA here is from genome assembly GCF_029633865.1 of Lampris incognitus. Lineage (NCBI taxonomy): Eukaryota > Metazoa > Chordata > Actinopteri > Lampriformes > Lampridae > Lampris > Lampris incognitus. The sequence goes on from NC_079226.1 coordinate 40,350,545, forward strand.
ACTGCTACGGCACCCTACAAACACCAATGGTCAGGCATGCCGTACGGCGCGCACGTGCTCCGCACTCCGGATAAATCTACTGACCTTGCCCCTGGTTTTGCTGCATTGGCAGGGGATGGGGCCCTCGCCATGCACAGACTAGTTGTTGAGGTGGGCAACGCCAAGAATGTCAATAAGAACCCAGTGGCGGAGAAGACTGTTCAAGAGATTCAGGGGGAGATCCTTCGTCTCGAGCCTAACTGTAGGGCTGTTAGTCCCCTGTTACTCTCTGTCGCTACGGCCAACCTGAACAGTCGTGTTAGGTCACGTGGATTGTCTGCCCGTGAAATGCTGCTTCAGTGTGTCAGTTCTCCCGTAGCCAGTTGCCTGTGGTCGACCCTCATCTTGAAACAACACTCGGAGCGTGTCACCAACCATCCGTACAGCATGAAGTCAAAGGTGCCCTCTGGTCGTGTGGCCGTGCCTCCCGCCATTCGACCTGGTGAACTGGTGTACCTGTATGGTGACCGGAATAAGTCAAAGGCCCATGACAGGTACCTCGTCACGAGCGTGGATGGTTCATGGTGCAATATCCAGAAGTTCACGGGGTCTCCACTCCGTCGTACCTCCTACAGGGTCAGGCTGGGTGACTGCTACAAAGTGAAAGGTCCCTCTACGTCCTCTGAACCCCTCGCGGACGATTTCGCGTCTAATGAGGACTTGGACAACCTTGCCCTGCACTGCCCTGACATACCGCCAGCCATTCCCGAGCCCCCACCTGCACCTTGCCTGCCTTGTGATAACGATATGAAGCTGGGGGATGAGACTGAGCCTCCCGTCGAGGTCGAGCCTGGGGGGAGCTCCCCTGGCGAGTGCGTGCCTGCTCTTGCACCTGATGCTGCACCTCGACCCTCGGAGCGGAGGACTTTGAACTTTAGGCCAGTTGTTTGTGTGTACTGGTGACAATGTTTTGTCTTACCTTACAAGTCTAGTTATATAGCCTGAACTGTGATGTTGCCTGGTGTTCTGTGGCGTTATTGTTGTACTAAGTGTAGGGGGGGAGGGGGTCGTTCTTTTGGGAAAAAAGGGGTGACGCCAGTATTGGTTGTGGTTGCTATAATTACCAAGCCTCCCTTCCGGTCTGCCTGTGTTGCAGGCTCTGTTGTGCTTCCTGTTTTAACTAAATGGCTGCTGCCGCACTTTGCCATCTGCATTGTGTGATTCATTGATGTCGTCTCTCATTACTGGCGCTGTGCTGGAAATATTGGCCACTATTGCATCAGGTTGCAGCAGTCCATGCTATGGGAAACAAATTCAAAACAATGTTCCCAAAGGTGTTCTCAGGCTTAGGGAAGCTGCAAGGTAGCTATAAGATAGAGTTAGCAGAGGGGGCAATGTCAGGGGGCGTGTTCAGCTCCTCGACGTGTAGCACTACCCCCTTTGGACAAAGTGAAGTCAGAACTCCACAGGACGGATTAATAATAACAATTTAAAGAGCACATTGTCCATCTAGATGTCCTATTCTTCAAGAATATAGAATTATATAACCATAATCAATACTCACAAAAGTAGTGTACTTTTTAATACCTCAACCAATGAATTGTAATCATCTCTCTCTCCTTATGTCTAGTCAAGCCATGTTGTTGAGTTAGCAGTGGAGGAGAGAGACAGAGAGCAACAAGCTGTAGACTACTTTGCCTGTCCTGAGCCTGCTATGATGCAGGTGTTTTTAAATCATCACTCCAAACAAGATGTTAAAAACCCTGTGGTGAAGAAGGTGTTCACTACTAGAGATGGCACAAGCAGGAAGTGGCTGACATATTGTAATGAACATCACATTTTGTTTTGTTTTGTATGCCTGGCCTTCAGCAAGGCAACTGACTCCAGCATTTTCGTGACTGGGATGTCAGACTGGAGACATGTGCACCACAGAAGGGAAGAGCATGAAAAAAGCGTGGCACACAGAATTTGTGCTGAAGCTTATTTTTTAAACTGCTCAAAAGCTGACATCAACGACCTGCTGGGGGGCAGACAGCTGACAGAGCACAGAGATCAGGTCAAGAAGAGGTGTCGGGTTTTGGAACAGGTAGTGGAGGTCTGAAGTTATAGGGAAGAGGGGCCTAAGCTACAGACAGGAGGAGAACGAGGCTGCGTATACCCTGGATGACAATTGCGTTGACCATGGACATTTTTTGGAGCTGATCATTTTATTGGGAAAATATGATGTGGGCTTGAAAGAGCATCTCAGTAATGTGTTTGAGAAGAGCAAAAAATTGCATGAGTCAACAGGATCAACAGGCAGAAGTTCCCTCATCACTCTACTGTCTAAAACGACTGTTAACTCTGTGATCGATACAATCCAGAACTTAATTCAGGAACACATCTCCACTGACATCCAGAAAGCTGGAATGTTTTCTGTCCAGCTGGGTACTATGCAGGACATAATCACGCAAGAGCAATGCTCAGTCGTTTTGAGGTATGTGACTGACGTTGTCAATCAGAGGCTTGTTGCAGTGGTCCGGTGCAGCGCATCCACTGAACAGTCCTTTGTCCAGTTGCTAACAGGGGTCCTTGAGCATTTGAAACTGGACACAAGCCTGTGCATTGGGAATGCCACAGATGGGGCTTCAAACATGCAGGGGCTGTACAAAGGCTTCTCTGCACTGCTGGCATCGCAGTCCCCCAACCATGTGCATGTATGGTGCTGTGCACATGTCCTCAATTTGGTGCTGTCTGATACCACTCAAATAGTGATTGAGAGTGGATCGCTGTTTGATCTCCTCAGTGACACAGCAGTGTTCATCAGGGAGTCGTATCAGAGAGTTAACCTGTGGGAGAAGGAGAGCCATGACAAGAGGCACAGGCACATCGCTCCAACTGGAGAGACACGTTGGTGGGCCAAGCACGACGCCCTGAAGAAAATATCTGGATCATTTGGACAGCCTCGAGACGGTCTGTACATTGATGTGCTGTCCGCGCTCACAGCCATACAGGAACAGAAGACAGTGAAAGGAAATGTACGCACCAAAGCCAGAGGATACAAAGAGGGCCTACTCACGTATGAGACCATACTGACACTACAGTTATTCCTCAGGATATCTGAGCATACATCTCCACTGTCAAAATACCTGCAGACAGGCGGGATGGACATCCTCTCCGCCCATAGGATGGTCATGTCAACAGAAGATGACCTCAAACGGATGGCGAGAGATTTCCAGGCTCTCAAGGATGCTGCTGATGACTTTGTTAAATGGGCAAATGTAAGAATCGAGAAGCAGGATGAGGAGACAGACATCGAAGTGGAGGCTGCACTACCACAGAAAAGATTAAAGAAGAAGAAAGCCATTCCGGGTGAGATGGCTCAGGATGAGATATTGGTCGATGCAAAGAGAGCCTACGAGGTAGGTAAAGGTCCATAACCAATTTCTTGGGACAGCTATTGAGGCCATCCACCAAAGATTTCTGACACATGGCACTCTTTATGCAGATTTGTAATTTCTGGATCCCAGAAACTTCCCCCTGATCCAACCCAGTGCTCTCCCTAAATCTGCGCTTGCAGACCTCAGCAATTGCCTGGTTAAATTTGACAGCAGGGCAACGGTTGACAACCTGCAGTCGGAACTGAAAAGCTTAGCAGGCCAGTGGGACAAGCTGAAAGAATCACCACTGGATGCATATGTGACAAGGACAGTGGAGGATGGACCCGATGGAAAGGAAGAGGACATGGAAATCGTCAACAAAAGCTGTGCCTCCTGCAAAGAGTGCCCACTGTGCTGCGATCAAATTCTCCAGAGATTCAGCGTGCTCACAGATGCATATCACCGGCTTGGACTTGCGTACAAGTTCTTGCTGTCACTTTCAATAACCCGGGTGGCCTGCGAACGATCATTTTCAACTATAAAATACATAAAAAGCAGACTGAGGAGCAGCCTGTCTGCCAGCAAATTGGAGGTCTTCATGTTGATGGCCACTGAAAAGGACGTCCTCGTGGCTTTGGACACAGACGCTGTAACTGAGGTGCAGAGAAGAGTGAGCTACTGAGGAAACTGCTGTTATCGTTAGGGGCGATGAAATTATTGATATTACAAAATTATTCATAATAATGTAGCAGCTTTTTAGACTGAAGATAATATCATCATGTGACTCATTATACCGCCCTCTCTCCCTCTCTCTTTCCCTCCCAGGATTTCCACACAGATCCATTGCTGTTGAGGGGGTTCAGAGGGCCATGCAGCCTTTTCCACTAAGTAAATATACAATACATGCAACTATCGTTCTACGTTATTCTAGATTAAAGATGCCAGTACTGTGATAATTTAACTCAATGACTTATCATTCTCACCCTTCTCTCTCTGTCTCCCCTTCTTGTTCTATTAAAGGTGGCCTTTTTTGAGGAGATCTTTGCTGTCTGTTGGTGTGGAATTCACAGGCAGCATTTGACTTGTATACTTTATACATACTTGTATACTTAAATTTATTAAATAATTTGAAATGATACCTTGACTTCTAGCAGAGCTTTTTCTTTGACAGTTACTTGTACTTCTAATTGAGTATGGAGATTGTATACTCCACGGCCACCTCTGATCACCAGGGAGTCAGTGAGGAGCGAGTGATTACACCGGTCCACTTGCACTGGTCCACTTGTCCACAGTACATACTACTCAGCTTTGTAGTGGTTTGTGGGAATAATACAGCAGGTACGCGTATTTAAGGGGACCGTAAGGACAGTGTCCTGGTGTGTGGTGTCCGACCGATTGTGGTGGGCCGCTCTGGGCCAGTTATGCCAGGGCCAATTTTTTGTCCCAGTCCAGCCCTGGCCCCATTGCCAATCATTCAATTGTATACCTTCATGCTTGTGCCTAGTTCAGATTAAAAAACATTTTAATTGCACGTCATCTCGGGCTAGAGGTTGTCCTCCAGGGGGAACTTTGAAACAGTAGTGGAAGTTTCTTGGAACAAGTGATTCATATCGTTTGTCCAGGTGGCTATTAGTACTTTTCGATTTTCCGTGTCAACTGGACGTGTTGCGTGATGTTTGCAACACCCTTTATGTGATGAGCACCACACTGAGTCCATCCGCTGGCGGCGGTGCTTGTTGGACTGATGCGACAGTGGAGGCCGTCATTCCACTCACCTATCGCCAATAGGTAATAGGCGAGTGGAATGACGGCCTCCATCGGGGGCGTGTCCAGTATTTTCAGGTGTTATATTACTGTTTACTAGCAATCCTGCAGTTAAAGTCCATACTAACTGCTATTGGGACTCCTCTTGCTTTCATGGTATAGTAAAATCCTGTACTTTCCTGTTTCTATTACCAATACCATCCTTCGACTTAGAAATACAAAGATGAGTATGTCATAGGTTTTTAATTCTGCATAGACTGTGTCTGATTCTGCATTTCACCAATACTTACGGTATTTCAATGAATTTTATTACAAAAATCATGATGGTTTGTTCTACTTAATGATAATTGGTTTTCAAGTATATCATTGATCCAAAACATATTTCAGCTTACCTACAAGTCAGGCTCAAGAGTTGGAGATAGACGAAACACGTGTACGACTACAAGATCACTCATTGAGACTGGTATTAATGTTGGCGAGGTCACAGAAAATAGAATGCGCTTTGACCGCTACAAACACTATATGACCTTCTGACTCTTGACTTGTCACTACATATTTGTACTTTAAATCAAACAGAAATAAACATTAGGTTTTGTAGACACGATTTTATATATGATCTTTACGAATTCATACATTTACATACATACATTAATATTTCTGATTTTGACTTTGAATTTTTGTGCATTCTTGGCTCGATTTAGCTCCATATAAGCCTCATACACGCTAAGTTAAAGTTAAAAATGTGATTTTAAATGACTAGAACACAGTACACACTACTACCAAAAAAAGTGGTATTTTACCAAAAACCCAATGAACTGGTTGGCCCTCTGAATGGGGCAGTCACTATCCTATTTCTCTCTACTGCTTTTGTTTCATGTATGATTAAAACTCTCATCTGTGAAAAAAAAGGCTGATATAAAGTGTAAGACTGGGGCATGCCCCCGTCGCTTGCTGTTGACCTGATCGTGAAAAACCTCATCATAAATTACAGTTTCTCGTTATTCTTCAAGTCTATAGAGTATATGTCTGTGAATGTTCTCATTCATCCAGGTCGTGGTTCTCCAAAGGAGTTGAATCAAGTGCAACTGGACTTGGTATATATCTGTGAAGACGTTTCGCCTCTCATCCAAGAGGCTTCCTCAGTTCGTGCCTTTCTGACTAGACCAAGCCAGTTGCACTTGATCTATAAAGTATAAGTACATTCAAGTCTACAAGTATGTAACCAGGTTAAAATTAATGTTTTTATTTTATTTTGTTTGAGTATGAAATATCACCAAATCCTGTCTGTGTGCTGTTATTTGTGTTTACTACATTTTATTTTATGTCATTATTTACTTTTATGTATGTTTTACAACGACCGTCATATACGTGTACTGTCGCTTTAAGAGAGAGGTCTTGTGGGTACACGGAAGAGGGAACGCGGGAGAGGCCATTTTGTTTTGTGGGAGGAGGCTCAAGCAGTAATCGAGCCGAGCCACGCGTGTTTCTTACCGTAGGACAGTTTTTTTTTTGCTGGTTGAGGAGAACGTAACTTTGAGTATCCCTGTAAGAAGATACTGCAAGCTGTGGGATAAAATACTTGTTTATCCTTTCTTACATCGGAGTCCCGTGGACGGTTTCTCCTTCTAACGCACACGAGTGAAGTCCGGGTAGTGGTTGAACTTCGACCCCCACGTCCGTAAGAAACACCGCTCCCGCTGGAGGACTGGACGTTTGTCGAAGAGTTTGAAACCAAAATAAATGGCAAGGTGGGCCAAATAGAGTCCTGTGTGTCCCCCCCTCCTTCTTTGATCATGATGATGATGATGATGATGAGAAACTGAGGGCCCCCACAACACCTGGGACCCCACCGAAAATAGAACACAACGCAGAGCTAATGATGAGAGTGACGGGCGTGCAGCAGGCTGACCAGCATAGAACAGCATAGGACTGCCCCCGTTACATTGGTGCCGTGACCCTCCTGGATCCTGAGAGCGACATCAGTTGCTCGCCGCGGGAGGCTGCTGTCGTCATCAAGCCCCAGACGTCCTCAGGTATTTCTATAGACTGTACGCTCATGTTACAGTGGACTGGAGTTGAGCTGTGTGGACACTGGACAGTCATAGCTGTGGTTACCATGGATTGGGCTTGTGAACAGGACATTTGTATATATTGAAGGAAGAAAAACACACGAGAAAAAAAAGGAAAAAAAGGTTAATGTTGATGTGATTGAAGGACTCGTGTGAATCTATTGATCTAAACTACTGGATATGTGCATATGTGATTGATCTATTGGTGAATTTGTTGATTGTGTGTGATTGTTTCAATCTCTTAGTGATTTCTAGATTCAATTATTTAAATGAATTGAGCTTTTCACTTTTCTATTTTATTTTTTATTTTATCTGTGTTAGAGGTAGGAACATGGCAGAGGGTGGTTCGTACGTAGGTGGGGGTAACATTGCTGATCAGGATCTTTTGGATCACCAGTGTGCTATGGAGAGGGGGTACCAGTTAGATGTAGGTGGGGGTTTACGGCTAGGTGTAGGTAGGAGTTTCGGGCAGCTCTTAGAGGGCGGGGAACCAGACACCAGAGCACCAGGACCTAGAGACCCGACCACAATTGGCACTCCTCAGTTCACCTCCACACGCTACGTAGAACGGGCCAGGCCAGGTATCAGCGAAGGGGCCGTGCTAGGTAACAGCGAGCAGCCAGTGGGTGAGTTAGCCACGCTCATTACTCAGTTAGCAGAGAAGATAGGAGAGTCAATCACTGCTAAGCTGCAGGAAAAACAAATGCTTAGAAACACACACACAGACAGTGCTAGGTCTGCTGAACAGCGTTTGGAGACAGCTCCTAGTGTTAGAGTAGTAATGCAGACAGACGCTAGGGAGCCTCCTATTTTCAGGGGCGATAGCTCTGATAAGTTTACAGTTCATGAGTGGGAGAGCCTTATGACTTTGTATTTGAGGAAGCGAGCCATTCCAGTTAGTGAGCAGTCACATGAGATTCTAGCTAAGCTTATGGGGAATTCAGGGGGTGTGGTGAGGATAAAGCTGCGCAACACATCTGTCGACCACATAGCGAACCCCCACATTATTTTTGATGTACTGAAGCAACACTTTAGTGACCTCACATACTCGAGCATGCCCCTGGCGGACTTTTACAGTACGCTGCCCAAGCCAGGTGAGGACGCTATGGAGTATTGGATTAGGCTTAATAAAACAGTGGAGGTGGCTGACGAATGCTTGAAGTGGCAGGGCCGTAGTATTGAAGAGCCAAGCCACGAGGTAAGCATGATGTTTATCAAACACTGTCCAGATCAGTCTCTTGCCAATGTTTTTAAGTTCAAGTCCGCAGGGAAATGGTCTGCTAGCGAGATCCAGGAGAGGCTTGATGAGCACATGCTGGAGAGGAAGTCCCGTGTTGCTGCAGGTGGACAACGTGAAGCAGGCGCGGTAGAGCGTAGGTTCCATTCACAGGTTCATGTCCCTGTAGTCAACATGGCTCCCGACTTGAACACGACCGTGCCGGTGGTGCCATCTCCCGTCCCGGCTCATGCGTCATCTCCTATACCATTTTGTGCAGGGTCTCCTACACCGTCTCCCGCACCGTCTCCCGCACCTGTCTCTGGCGGTGATGACTATATGAGGAGTTTGGTGAGCTTGCTAGACCGTTTGGTCACAATGCAGACTCAGGTTCCAGTTAGCGCTGCAGTCCGGACACCGACGCTGACTCAACCGCCAGCTAACGCCGCAGGGCGGGTGCCAGACGCACCACAGAGGTTGTGCAGGGTTTGTAAGTCTCCGGATCACTCCACATTTTCCCACTGCAGCCGGGAGAACCGATGTATAAACTGTTTGTCTCCTGGTCATTGGAAGAGGGACTGTCCTCACCCTCAGCCGCCCAACCAGCTCCGTTCTCAGCCTGGTGGAAGAGCTGGTCATCAGTCTCGTCCGTTAAACTACTAAACCCACACCTAGAGAGGGATGGTGTGGGTAATGTAGATGTATCCCTCACTGATGTCTCCGACCTGGCTCACTTGTATGAAGACAAGTGTGCCAAAGCACCTCAGGGTTCGCGTATGGTCATTCAGGCGACACAGAGGATTCAGGCTTTCAGTGACTTGTTCTATGCTCCTGTTCTTGTCAACCAGAGTGTGCAGCTTAATGGCATGTTGGATACTGGCTCTATGTCATGCAGTATCAGTGAAAATGCAGTAGAGAAGCTCCGCTCTGGGGGTGTTTTACCTGAGAAGCAGCAGCCTGAAGAGAACATTGTGTTGATTGGCTGCGGTGGTCTGGAGACTAGGCCTGATGGTTTTTATGACCTCAACATGCAGCTTTATGGTGTTTCCTTTGTCATACCCACTCTGGTCGTGCCCGGTCAGCATGATGATCTGATAGTCGGCACAAACGTCATTAAACATGTGGCCCATGTACTCAAGAGTGGTACTGAGTACTGGGACATCGCGTCCAGACAGGAACATCCGTCTAGTCCTGACGTTGAACAGTTCTTGTCCATGTTCACGAATGTAGAGCGCTGGAGGGGTGGTGCAGTTCCTGAGAAGATAGGTACTGTTAAGCTCACCCAGGCCGTGACACTCTTACCGAGGCACGAGCACTTAGTCTGGGGCAGACTTCCTGCTAAGGTGCCTATGTCAGCTGGAAGCACTGTTGTTGTGGAGCCGACAGACTCCAAGGCCATGCCACGCAGTGTCCTCGTAGGTCGACTTGTCACACCGCTCTGGGGTGATAGGTGGGTACCCATGACTGTTGTCAATCCATCTGACAAAGCCATCACACTGAAAAGGAACTGCAAGTTGGCTGATGTGTTTCCATGCTTGGCGATTGAGGACTTTAATGTTTTCCGGGGACTGCAATCAGTTGCAGGGAGGCATGAGTCCAACGCCACAGATAGTGCCTGTCCCCCTGTCCAGCCGGCTAGGAGTTTGTCAGAGCTCGGACTCAGTGACATTGACCTCAGCTCCTGTCAGGTTAGTGAGGCATGCAAGTCCCAGCTCACTCAGCTGCTCACCGAGTACCATGACATCTTCTCCAGGGACTCTCTGGACTGTGGCGAGGTCACAGGATACACACATCGCATCCATCTGGTGGATGAGCGCCCCTTTTGCTTGCCCTACAGGAGGGTTCCCCCAGCCCACTATCAGAAGTTGAGACAGGTTCTCACTGATATGGAGGAGAAAGGGATTATCCGGAAGTCCTCGAGCGCATACGCTTCACCGCTGGTTATGGTATGGAAGAAGGATGGCGGGCTTCGGATCTGCACTGATTTCAGATGGCTGAATGCTCGGACCTTGAAAGACGCTCATCCCTTGCCACACCAGTCGGACTGTCTTGCCGCGCTGGGTGGTAACTGCCTCTTTAGTACGATGGACCTCACCTCTGGCTTCTTCAACATCCCAATGCATGAAGATGACAAGAAGTACACTGCTTTCACGACTCCCCTTGGGTTGCATGAATACAATCGCATGCCACAGGGCCTTTGTAATAGCCCTGCAGCCTTCATGAGAATGATGATTGGGATCTTTGGGGATCTGAACTTCACGAAGCTTTTGTGCTATCTTGATGATCTTCTTGTCTTCGCGCCGTCAGAGGTTGAGGCTCTGTCGAGGCTCCGCACTGTGTTTCAGAGGTTGAGGGAGAACAACTTGAAACTGGCTCCGAAGAAGTGTCATCTGCTGCAGAAGCGGGTGCGGTTTTTGGGCCACGTGGTTGATGGCGGAGGTGTGTCTGTCGATCCCTCCAAAGTAGAGGTCATCTCCAACATGACAGTGCAGGATCTCATGGAAGGTGATGGGTGCACGCCTTCTGTTCGTAGGATCAAATCTTTCCTTGGTATGGTATTTTACTACCAGCATTTCCTCCCGAACTGCTCCTCCGTGGCTAAGCCCCTGTTCGCCCTTACAGCTGGACAAAAGAGGAGGGGGAGGTCAGCTAAGGATAAGAAGCCCCATGGCAGCTTCCGTAAGCTTACCTCCGCAGACTGGACGGTGGAATGTGGGGAAGCATTTGATCTGTTGAAGACGATGTTACTGGAGTGTGTGGTGCTTGCCCATCCAGACTTTGAGGTGCCTTTCATTTTGTCGGTCGATGCGTCTTTGGACGGACTCGGCGCGGTGCTGTCTCAAGTGCCCCGAGGAGAGTCCAAGGCCAGACCTGTTGGTTTTGCAAGCAAGTCCCTCAGTGCCTCACAGCAGAAGTATCCAGCTCATAGACTGGAGTTCATGGCACTGAAGTGGAGTGTTTGTGAAAAGTTCAGCCACTGGCTGAAGGGTCAAAGCTTCACCGTTTGGACAGATAATAATCCGCTGACTTATCTCCTAACGAAGCCGAAGCTTGACGCGTGTGAGATCCGCTGGGTGTCTAAGTTGGCGTCTTACACTTTCGATCTCAAACACCTGCCAGGGAAGAAAAACGTGGTGGCGGATGCCTTGAGTCGCGACCCTTTTTCCAAGCCCGTCAGTCAGAGGCTACTTAGGGAGCCCTACCCGGCCCTTGTTCAGGAAGCCGACGGGGTTGAGGGGGACTCTGTGCAGGATGTTTTCAGACTCAGTTGCCAGTCCCAAACAGTGAGTAGTGCGCGATCTGGGTTTGCTTGTGATGCAGCTGAGGTCAGGGCTTTTTGTCAAGCCAAATGTGACTGGCCTGATGCATCAGTATTCACAGCACTCAGTTTGGTCCAGCACGTTCAGCATCTGTCGGGTGGTCAGGATACACTGCCAATGTTATCCACCGAGGAGCTCAGGTTGAGTCAGGAGCAGGACCCCTGCATCTCCAAGGTGTTGCCCTTTGTCGCTGTTCGGAAGCGGCCATCGAGACGTGAGAGGCATGGTGCTGACCAGAAGGTCCTCAGGCTGCTGAAACAGTGGGAGAAGTTGGAAGTCAATGATGGTGTCTTGTACCGGGTGACAAAGGACCCAGTGTCCAAGCAGAGGAGGTCTCAGTATGTTTTACCTCTGAGTCTGAAAGACAAGGCACTGTCTGGCATCCACGATCACGCTGGTCATCAGGGCCAGGACCGTACTCTCTCTCTTGCAAGGCAGCGTTTTTATTGGCCTGACATGGAGAGGGATATCAGAGCATATGTCAGATGCTGTCGGAGATGTGTGTTTGGGAAGACCCCAGAGCCAGCTGCTTGCGCGCCCCTGGAGAGCATTAAAACCTCCGCACCGATGCAGCTTGTGTGTATGGATTTCTGGTCCGCTGAGGACAGTAAGCAGCGGTTGGTCGATGTCCTAGTGGTTACTGACCACTTCACTAAGCTTGCTCACGCGTTCCCCTGCGCCAATCAGACAGCGAAGCAGGTCGCCAAGAAACTCTGGGATCATGTATTCTGTGTTTACGGGTTTCCGGAGAGAATACATTCTGACCAGGGCACAAACTTTGAGAGCAACCTGATTGCAGAGCTTCTCAGGTTGGCGGGTGTAGCGAAGTCCCACACGACGGCCTACCATCCTATGGGTAATGGCGGGACAGAGCGGTTTAATCGCACGATGGGGAATATGCTCCGTTCCCTTCCGCTTCAGCAGAAGCAACAGTGGCCTCAGCAGATCCATTCTCTCACGCTCGCGTACAATGCCACTGTTCACGAGACCACGGGTTACGCGCCTTTCTTCCTGATGTATGGGCGTGTCCCAAGACTGCCGGTGGATGTTATGTTCAGAAGCACTCCACGGCTGAGCAGCAGCATCAGGCGCGACAGTACAACAGACATGCCAAGGGCACTGTCCTGTCTCTCGGGGATCGTGTTTTGGTTGCGAACCAGAGTGAGCGAGGGAAGAGAAAGTTGGCTGACAAATGGGAGAACGGAGTGTACACGGTTGTCGGTGTCAACCCCAATATCCACGTCTACAAGATTCAGGATGCAGAGGGGCACACCAGGGTGGTGCACAGGAACCGTTTGTTGGAGGTCAACTTCTTGCCCCTTCCTGAGTTAGATCAGGGTGAGGAGTCCAGTACAACCAGTCAGTTGTTTGACTGCGCAGAGTCCGATGAGGAGGACAGTGCAGATGTCCTGACGGTCTCAGGGGATGCAGTGGGGCTAGCAGTCTCATCACTTGGAGACTCGCCTAGATCTGAGTGGGCAGAAGCGGAAGAGTTCATTCCGTCTAGTCTGGTAGTCAGTCCTGTGGGGGCCACTGCTCAGTCTCCACCCAACACACACGCACCACACAACACACATGCACCACACATAGAGGCATCACACTCACTCGATGTAGGTGTTATATCTCACACTGATTCGCACACAGAAGCACCACACTCACTCGATACAGATGTTGCAGCTCGCACTGTCTCACGCACACAAGTAGAGAGCGATGGTCGGGTTAGGACACGCACAGGGAGGGTGGTGAGGTCAGTGAACAGGTTAATAGAATCTATGGCTCAGATGCCATTTCTACGGAGTGTGAGGGTTTGAACTTTGATTGAGGTTGGAGTCATTCAAACTAGTTTAATGTGAGTTATTAGGTGTCTATCAGACAGGGTTGTTTTGGGCCAAGTGCATGGTGTGGCGTATCAGGCGTCACATTGATCTAGGGGAATACTGAGACTTGATCAACCTCATTATTTTCTGAACCTCGTAACCGAGGTAGCTCCTAAGTTGACTGGAGGACTAGGTCCTTCTTTTCACTTGTGCCAGTAGTCAGTGATGGGCTTTTCCTTTCCTCTTTCTCTTTTTATCCTGCTGTCAGGATGTTGGTGAATTTCAGGAGGGGTGAATGTAACCAGGTTAAAATTAATGTTTTTATTTTATTTTGTTTGAGTATGAAATATCACCAAATCCTGTCTGTGTGCTGTTATTTGTGTTTACTACATTTTATTTTATGTCATTATTTACTTTTATGTATGTTTTACAACGACCGTCATATACGTGTACTGTCGCTTTAAGAGAGAGGTCTTGTGGGTACACGGAAGAGGGAACGCGGGAGAGGCCATTTTTGTTTTGTGGGAGGAGTCTCAAGCAGCGATCGAGCCGAGCCACGCGTGTTTCTTACCGTAGGACAGTTTTGCTGGTTGAGGAGAACGTAACTTTGAGTATCCCTGTAAGAAGATACTGCAAGCTGTGGGATAAAATACTTGTTTATCCTTTCTTACATCGGAGTCCCGTGGACGGTTTCTCCTTCTAACGCACACGAGTGAAGTCCGGGTAGTGGTTGAACTTCGACCCCCACGTCCGTAAGAAACACCGCTCCCGCTGGAGGACTGGACGTTTGTCGAAGGGTTTGAAACCAAAATAAATGGCAAGGTGGGCCAAATAGAGTCCTGTGTGTCCCCCCCCCCTCCTTCTTTGATCATGATGATGATGATGATGATGAGAAACTGAGGGCCCCCACAACACCTGGGACCCCACCGAAAATAGAACACAACGCAGAGCTAATGATGAGAGTGACGGGCGTGCAGCAGGCTGACCAGCATAGAACAGCATAGGGCTGCCCCCGTTACAAGTACATTAATTCATGCATTTGAAGTTGTTCAATAATTTAGTTAAAATAAAATTCTGGCCGTGACAGACGCCAGCAGCTTCCTGTATCAGTGTCTTATTATAATTTATATGGCATTCATACTTAGTCGTATAATGGCTTAAAGTGTGCCATTCAGCCACCTGCCTAATTTGAAGACATATCACTGCAGCCTTGACACTTTGGTGCAAGGATATGGATATTATGTAATACAAGGCACGTCTGATTGACGACTTCCAGTCAGTAGCTGATTACTATGATGTTGCGATGCACATTACTGTACTACTGTGTGCTGTTCCCGGACCTACACCTTCTGTAGCCTCAGTGTGTGGAATTTACAAGTTGAAACTCCATATAGACAATGCAACCGCTGTCGATCAACACATCGAATTTTATTTTTTCAGATGAACTGCGACTGCAGTGAATCAGCATCCTCACACCATTTGAAATTCGCTAAAGACTCGACGACAACATAAGCTAACACGTGGTTCAAACTTCAGAGTTGGTTCTGAGCAGTCACGCATGACGTCATACGCTTCCGCAGGGCTTCACGAATGGACGTTGACATTTGAGTCTGACGACCCACATGCAGACAGGTTTTCATTCACAATGGGGACTGTCCCGGCTAGGAGACGCTGCTGTTCTTTTTTATTTTTTACTTTGTTTATTATTTTTTACATGAAAATACAAGTGCGCCACCAGTGCATTACAAAATGTTTTTATCCAAACAGGTATAAATATGTATGTATATGTACATATACGATAAACTTCTCTATTATCAAAATAGTGTAAAAAAGTGACAATCAAAAATGTTATACACAAAAACAGCATTACTGCCTCAGAAAATAAACGGAAAATAACAAAAAAAGGAAAAAACAAAATATTAAGACAAAAACAAAAACGCAGACAAAAGAGAGAGGAGGGAGAAAAAGAAGAGAGAAAAAAACAAAACAAAACATCAGTCAGTAAACAGTGGTGTCCCCACTAGACTATACCGTAACGCGCACGGACAAGCAGACACGCCGGCCCCCGACCAACGGGCCGGACCCCCCAGCCGACCGGCCAACGCTGCCGCCCGCGGAGCGGGAGACACGGGCCAGCGCCCTGACTAAAGGGCCCGACCCACCAGCCAAGGACCAACGCGCCCACCCACCCACACACGCCACAATACATTGGTATAACAGCAGTTAAACTGCACGCTGCCCAGCATCAGTAGCACTGTAAACCATAAACACGTTTATCAGTCCGGGATAAACGGGAAACTTATGTGATTAATAAATTGAAAAAATGGACCCCATAATTTCTGGAATTTACCAGCAGAACCACTCAGTGAAGTCGAAGTTTTTCTAATTTAAGAAAATAGAGAACGTCTCGAGCCCAGTGAAAATAAGAAGGTGATGCCTGTGACTTCCATTTAATTACTATTAGTCTCCTTGCCAAAAAAGTGGTAAAAGCGAGGTCTTTTTTAATCGCAGAGAGTTGGTAACATAGGAAAGACTCCAAACAACGCACCAAAAGCGTCAGGCTCAACTTTTTCCCCACTTATTACAGAAATTATATTAAAAACTTCTGTCCAATATTTATGCAAAGATGGGCAAAGCCAGAACATATGTAAAAGATCTGCAGGTGAATGCTGGCATGTGTTACATGCAGGGGACACCCCATCATAGAACTTTGACAAACGGGCATTAGTATAATAGGTGCGATGAACCAATTTACACTGAATAAGGCTGTGCCTCGCGCAAATAGAGGATTTATGAACTCGTTTTAAAATCTCCGCCCAAATTTCCTCTGATATTGCCTCCCCCAAATCCTTCTCCCATAACATCTTAATGGAATTTAAGGAGTCAGGGCGTAAAAGATAAATTTGGTTATAAATATATGAGATCGAGCCTTTTAAGGTCGGGATTGGTGTCAGGAAACTATCTAGAACAGAATCATTAGGTAGGTGGGGAAACATGGGAAACATGTTATGAGCAAAGCTCCGGACCTGCAGATATCTGAAAAAATGTTGCTTAGGAAGTGAAAATTTGTCTGACAATTGCTGAAAAGAGGCAAAAACATTATCAATACACAAGTCTTTAAAGGTGTGGATGCCAAGCCTTTCCCGCCTTAAAAAAACACTATCCATCAGGGAAGGAGGGGAAACATGATTGGCGGCTAGTGGAGCATAGGTAGAAAAAGTCTGTAGGCCAAAGAAGCGCTTAAACTGAACCCAGATTCTAAGAGATGTTTTAACAATTACATTCATAGTATATGGAGATGTGGAGGGATGGCTAGGGGAGTGTAGCAAAGCTTTTAACGACGCAGGTTTAGCCGAATTGGATTCTATGATAAGCCATTCTGGAGGGGGTTGAGAGGCCTCAAGTTGAAGCCAGGATTTAAAAATTCTTATATTGGAAGCCCAATAATAAAATCTATAGTTAGGCAGTGCCATGCCACCGAGCAGTTTAGGCCTTTGTAGATATTGCTTACACATTCTAGGAACTTTCTTATTCCATACAAACTCGAGGATCATGCTGTCCACTTTGTGGAAAAACGTCTGAGGGAGGAAAAGAGGTATATATTGAAATAGATAGGAAAAGCGTGGGAGAATATTCATTTTGACCGTATTGACTCGTGCAACCAAAGAGAGATTAAGAACGGACCAGTGATCCAAATCCCCTTTAATTCGGGTCAGCAAAGGGGCAAAATTTGCTTTATAAAGATCCTCCATTTTTTGCGTGACTTTAACTCCCAAATATGTGAAACTGTTGGGCAATCTTAAAGGGTAGAGTGTATGCAAGGGATAATCGTTAGCGGCGGTATTAATAGGACATATTTCACTTTTGCTCAAATTCAGTTTGTATCCCGATATCAGGCTAAACGATTGAAGAGTGGCGAGTATAGCAGGGACAGAGGTGGGCAAGCCAGAAACGTATAAAAGGAGATCATCAGCGTAAAGCGAGACTTTCAGTTCCATGCCATTTCTTACTATGCCTGTAATATGGGGATTGGATTGAAGCGCTACTGAAAGGGGTTGAATGGCAATAGCCCTGTCTTGTAGAGCGGAAAAGACGAAAGTAGTCAGAGTTAATATTATTCGTCCTGATTGAAGCATGTGGAGAAGAATAGAGTAACCGAATCTATGAAATAAAGTTTTTTCCAAAGCGAAATTTCTCTAAAGTGAATTAAAGATAAATCCTGTTTGATCTTGAGAAATTATAGGAGGGAGAACAGATTCAAGGCGTAGTGCTAGTAATTTGGATAACAATTTAAAGTCAGCATTCAGTAAACTTATTGGGCGATAAGAGCAGCAAGCTAAGGGATCTTTGTCTTTTTTCAAGAGAGAAATAGAGGCTTCATTAAGAGTTTGAGGAAGACGTCCAGCGACAAGTGATTCGTTAAACATATCTAATAGTAAAGGGGCCAGCTTGTGCCAAAACTTCTTATAAAATTCAGACAGAAACCCATCTGGGCCTGGGCACTTCCCATTTTGCAGAGATGTAGCAGTTGCGTGAAGTTCTGAAATAGTAATTGAATTCTCTAATACTTTCACGTCTGATAGACTAATAGAGGGAATATCATAATTAGGAGGAGATGGACCTTGATCAGAAGAGTAAAGGGATACATAAAATTCCTTAAAAATATTATTCATTTCTAAAGGGTCAGTAGTTTTACCTGCATCTGTTTGGATCTGAGAAATGTGACGCGATGTAGCCATTTGCCACAACTGGTGTGATAGTAGCTTGCTGGCCTTATCACCATGTTCATAGAACCGGGATCTCGACTGGAGCAAGAGCTCAGTAGTGCAATGAGTCATGAGGGCATCGTACTCAGCTTGTAAGGAGACGTTCCTTGTAAATATCTGGGGACTGGGAGGAAGCATACAAGTTATCAAGTTGAGAAATACTCTTTGCCAGCCTAGATAATTTTTCCTCTCTAACTTTTCTCTCATGTCTTGAATAAGAAATTATTTCCCCCCTAATATATGCCTTTAATGTCTCCCACAGCAAAGAAGCAGACACATCAGGTGTTTTGTTTACACTCACAAAAAAGTCAATCTGTTGTGAAACAAAGTTAACAACATTCTCATTCGATAGTAAGCGTGTATTAAGACGCCATGGTGAGTGCGTGTTGATTATGTTTTTAAAAAAAATGTTCACTGAGATTGGAGCATGGTCAGATATAACAATAGCATTGTATTTACAGTCTGACACCGATGAAAGTAGTCTATTATCAACCAAGAAAAAGTCAATACGGGTGAAAGTGTGATGCACATGGGAGAAGAAAGAATATTCGCTTTTAGAAGGGTTGAAAAAGCGCCAGGCATCAGAAACTGCAAACTCTTCCATGAAAGACTGGATTACTTTGGCAGATTTCGAAGGTGAGCAAACCTTAGAGAAGGAGCGGTCCAACTGAGGATTGAGCCAGCAATTAAAGTCACCTCCTAAAATCAAACAGTGTGAGGACATATCAGGGAGAGTTGAGAAGAGATGTTTAAAAAAGGCCTCGTCGTCATAATTTGGAGCATATACATTTGCCAAAATCAAGTGAGTGTTATGAATTTGGCCAGTAACAATAACGAATCTACCATCTGGATCAGAAATAACAGATGAATAAATAAATGGAACAGATTTGTGCAGCAGAATGGCAACCCCCCGTGATTTGCCCTGGAATGTAGAATGGTATATCTGACCCACCCATCCCCTTTTCAATCTGGCATGATCAGAAGCTTTAAGATGGGTTTCTTGTAAAAAGATCACCTGAGCACCAAGAGTGTGAAGATGATGCAACACCTTGCTACGTTTTATGGGGTTATTGAGTCCTTTACAGTTAAAACTAACGAATTTAATGCCCCCCCATATGAAGGCACTTTTAAATTAGTATGAGACATGACTAAGCATATACAGTGCTATAAACAAGGGCAGCGTGACAGTAGTAGAGCATAACACTGAAAACAAATGCCTGACTGATGGGGAAAAAAGAAAAAAGAGGACCAAGAACAAAAACGAAAAACAAAACCGAAGCAAAACCAAAAGCCCTTCCACCCACCCACTGGCAGAAGCATCCCCCCAAACGGGATGCGCGCAACTTGACCCTGAAAAACACACAAACTATCACGCCTCCTAGTAGCTCTGATAAAAACCCACCAAACACTACTCGGCGTCCACTAAGAAAATGTGAAATTTTAAGGAAACAATAAAAATATACTATAATAAACAGGCTTATAGCCTAATAATGTAAATATGTATGGTCTAAGCAGCTACATGTAACTAGTCCACCCTAGAAAAAGTAGACAAGCAGCATGAATGTGCAGCATCAAACAAGCTTAACATGAACGTGACTCCTGTTGTTAAAACTTCGAAGTTGAGGTATTCATGCATAATTAAACAGCAACCGTGTATTCAAGTTTTAACTGTAAACAACTTAAGATTTAACGAAAAAAAAGCAGCGAAAAGTGAACAGAAAACAGTGGTAACATCAGTCTCTAGCATGGACTGGTCTCTAACCGTAGGCAATGTAACGTCCCTGAAGCAAGGCACTATGGGAAATGTAGTCTTATCACCTGGCAGTAGCGGCTAACCAACTAGCCAGTTAGCATGTCAGCTAAACTGCATCAGGATCGACAACTTTTTTAATGTTTTTCTCAACAAAATCTGATGCCAAAGCAGGGTCATCAGACCTGTGAGTTTGTCCGCTGGGTAAGGTAATGCCAAGCGTTGCCGGGTAGAGAAGACCAAACTTGATGTTAGGGCAAGAGTGGAGCTCCTTCTTTACTTTGGCAGAGGCGGCCCGTTTCTTGGCCACCGCTGGAGCGAAATCCGGGAAAATCGAGATCCTCCCGCCATTGTAGGAGAGAGGAGAGGCTTCCCCGGCACGTCGCAGAATCTGGTTCCGAACTTGAAACAGGTTAACCCGAATAACAAGCGGACGTGGAGGTTCACTATCTTTGGGCCTTGCAAGGAGGGTACGATGGGCCCGATCCAGTGCAGGTTTGTCATCAAGTCCCAATAGGTCTTGCAAGAGTTGGGCAGTAAACTCGGTGGGTCGCTGGCCTTCCAGACCCTCAGGCAGGCCCACCAGGCGTACATTATTCCATCTTGACCGCCCCTCCAGGTCCTCGCATTTCCTGGAGAGAGAGTCGACCAGGGTGCTAAGCGTGCTAACATTAGCTTGAAGGTCGGCTAGCCTGCTATCGTGGTCGTTAGCCGAGCGCTCGAGGTCAGTTAGTCTCAGTCTGAGAGGCCAGTCTAGCTTCGATTGACTCCAGAGCCGCCGTAATCTCTCTTTTGACAGGACCCGAGACGATGGAGTCAAATTTACTGATGACATCAGAGCGCATTTCGTCCATCATCTGCCTCATATTCATTAGCAGGGCTTCATTAGCATCTAGCTGCTGCTGGAGTTCTGGCTCAGGAGAAAGCCGAGGCTTGTTGCCGCGACCTGATTTGGGAGCGTCGGATTTCCCTCTATTTGCCATCATAGATCGTCCTCAGTCCAAAAAAAAAAATCACTTAAAGCAAGTAGCTGCAAAAGTAAAGCTCGAAAAGCTACAAAAGTGTAAAATAGTGCAAAAAAGTATAAATTAAGTCACATTTCGGCGGAGCACCTGCAAAACACGTTCTACATCAAACCTGCTCAGCAGCGCCCCCGGCTGCTGTTCGTTTTAAGTTGAAACCAAATATGAGTGATCAGGTCAACAGCAAGCGACGGGGGCATGCCCCAGTCTTACACTTTTATATCACTCCTCTTTTCCATAGATGAGAGCTTTAACCATACATGAAACAAAAGCAGTGGAGAGAAATAGGATAGTGTCGGCCCCATTCAGAGGGCCAACCGCTTCATTGGGTTTTTGGTAAAATAACTGACAGTCAGCTGAAAAACACGTGCAACACAGTACAGACATGATGCAACGTGATGTAAAACGTTCAGAAGGACAAATGATGGAGCAGATCGAACACTAGCTGATGACAGGAGAACATCCACACACTGGCCATGAAAGACAAAGACTCGCTCTGAACAAACTGTGTGAAACTCACTAGAACAACATCACCTTCATGTTCTCATCTTCACACCTCCTCCTCTGCACCAGCAGGAATGAAAGTAGATGTTTATGGTGCAGCGGTGAGAGTAATAACATGCCAAATGAAAAGCATTACCAGCTATCTATTATGATGAAGCTCCTTTAGACAAACAACACGACTCTACTCTATTCTACTTTATTCTATTGTAAGAATCATGTAAAAAGCTGCAGGATTAAAAGTGACTTGTATAACTTTAATAACTTGGTTCTACCTGCTGAAAAACTCCCTGATCTCATTTCCCACATAACACAAACACCTCGGACCCAACTACACCTGTGTGTGTGTGTGTGTGTGTGTGTGTGTGTACAGAGTGATCTATCATGTCAGCAGGTGTGTTTGGGCAGGAGTGTGAGTGTTCCTCCAGGACACAGGAGGCGTCTCTACCTCCTCTATCTAACACATACACACTGAGGAGCCAGGTGACCAAAACCCAAACCCAACATGGAGAGGGTCAGTGAATGTGGAGGTGAAGGTGTGGAGGTGTGTCAGAGTGTCAGAGGAGACTCTGTAGAAGGACAGAGTTCCAGCAGACCGGTCCAGATACACTCCTACTCTGCCAGAGGAGGAGGGGGAGATCTTTGTCTCTGTTTCTCTACCATTATGACAGGCAGCATATCTATCACAATTACGGGCCAGACTCCAGGACTTTTCATTATATCCAAGCCAACAGGCTCTACCTCTTCCTCTCCTTGGGATTCCTCTGTAAGTCACTCCTATATGAACAAGTCCTTCCCACTGTACCTCCATGTAACAGCGGTCAGTCAGACTCTCTCTACTTAGAACCTGTGTCCAGAAGTCAAATCTGTCTGGATGATCAGGATACGACTGCTCCTTCTTCACCAGTGTCACCTTTCTGTTGTCCTCAGACAGAAGGAGGCGTCTGTGTGCTGTGTTTGGGTCCAGTGTGAGTTCACAGGCATCTGATGGAGACAACAAGACACAATACTGCAGCGGGTGTTGATCTAATATTCTTCTTCTGTTTGGTTTGTGTTGATTTAGTCACAGGTTGGAGCTCATCTATCAATATGTTCATGAATGTGTAGGTGTCCTCGTGTACTGTATTTGTTTTGCCACATGTTCTGCACGTGCATCTTGTTTAAAACGCAGCTTCTACGTCACGTGATAAGAGCTCTATAAGACAACTGGACATGTCTATTTTAACTGAACAGTTTGACATTAACACATTACTTTAACTGTTTACACAAATAATCAAAGCACTCTTTGTTATTGTATTCCTGCTGAGTGTTTGTGTGTACACGCATCATAATAAATAATGTCACTCATAATAAATAATAAACATAATAAATAATGTGAATCATAATAATAATGATAATAATCAGAATAAATAATGACTCATAATAAATAATAATCATAATAAAAATGTGACTCATAATAAATAATAATCATAATATTGTGACTCATAATAAATAATATGAATCAATAATGTGAATCATAATAAATACTCATAATAAATAATGTGAATCATAATAAATAATGTGAATCATAACAAATAATGTGAAATATAATAAATCATTCATCCATCCATTATCTTGACCGCTTATCCTGCTCTCAGGTTCGCGGGACTCTGGAGGCTATCCCAGCAGCCATTGGGCAGCAGGCAGGGAGACACCCTGGACAGGCCGCCAGGCCATCACAGGGCGGAGACACACACACACACACACACACACACACACACACACACACACACACACACACACACACACACACACACACACACACACACACACACACTCCAAGGGACAGTTTAGTACGGCCAAGTCACCTGACCTACATGCAAACTCCACACAGGACGACCCGGGACCACCCCCAAGGTTGGACTACCCCAGGGCTTGAACCCAGGACCTTCTTGCTGTGAGGTGACCGCGCTAACCACTGCACCACCGTGCCGCCATAATACTAAATACTGTGAATCATAATAAATAATGTGAATTATAATAAATAACATGAATTATAATAATGTGAATCATAATAAATAATGTGAATCATAATAAATATGAATTATAATAATGTGAATCATAATAAATACGAATCATAATAAATAATGTGAATCATAATAATGTGAATCATAATAAATAATATGTATTATAATAAATAATATGAATTATAATAAATAATGTGAATCATAATAAATAATATGAATCATAATAAATAATGTGTTTAGCGAGAGCGTAGATTAAAATATCTTCTCTGACAAATACCCAGACTGGTTATAAAAACATTGTGTACAGTCAGTACAATGTACTGGTTGTGACTGGAAGTGGTGCAGAACATCTTCTCTTGTCTTCAGAGACCAGATTGTCTCAAGTGTACTTGAGTTCCTAAAAGGACAACTTAGGACTTACTCTAACCTCAATATTTGCAAAAGTAATTAAAAAAACAGCATCAACAGCCCTGTGATGACCTGGCGGCCTGTCTAGGATGTCTCCCAGCCTGCCGCCCAATGGCTGCTGGGATAGGCTCCAGAGTCCCGCGACACAGAGCAGGATAAGCGGATCGGATAATGGATGGATGGATGTATTTATTTGTCACATCCCTGCCTGGTCAGCCCCTCCCTCGTCAGGCCGCTCCCACTGCCTTACCTAGCTCATCTGGTCATCGACCTCACCTGGAGCTCTCCAGAGCTCACACCTGACCTGCATCTCCAATCAGGCCAATCAACCCATCTCGGCCAGGATAAGAAGCCGCTCGGCTCTCCAGACGATGCCAGATCGTCCTACCCCTACAAGTGTTTTGACCTTCCTGCCATTGCCTGGACCACGCCTGTACACTTACCACGACCCTGCCAAGACCACCGCCTGTACACTTACCACGACCCTGCCATGCCCACCGCCTGTACAAGAGCCTTGTCCCTACCTAAACCCGGCAGACAATAAACGTGCCTCTTCGCCCCCCACCCCCCTCCATCCTGTGTCTCGTTCTGATTTTGGGTCCTACACCTGGTATCCCTGACAGAACGATCTGGCCAACATGGACCCAGCGGACGTTGAGGCATTACATGCTGCCAAGCCCTCTCTGCCAAGCGTGGGAACCCTCACCACTCGAGCGGCCCTAACAAACCAAGGCCTACAGGGCCTAACCCAGCAATTCATGCAGTTTCATGGCTCAACTAAACCCACTACTACAGCAAAACCCGGCACAGCCCCCTGCCCAGGCCACAGTCCGAGCCCCAGACCCTAGTCATGCCCCTGTACAGCCCAGGCGAGAACCTAGCATCCCCAACCCCAGCGGCCCTCTCGCCACAGCGGTGCTGTCGGCGTTGTCTTTCTGCCCGTCCACCGGAGAGGCCCTGCGTCCTGGTCAGCTCCCGATTGGTCCTAGCCATCGTGCCGCCTGCCTGGGATCCCTGGCCCCATTCGTTTTTCCCGCGGCTGCCACACCGCCTCCGAGGTCTGAATCCCCCACGGCTGCCACACCGCCTTCGAGGTCTGTATCCGAGGTCTGTATCCCCCGCGGCTGCCACACCGCCTTTGAGGTCTGAATCCCCTGCGGCTGCCACACCGCCTTCGAGGTCTGTATCCCCCGCGGCTGCCACGCCACCCCCTAGGTCTGTATCCCCCGCGACGATCCCGCTGCCTCCGAGGTCTGTATCTCCCGCGGCTGCCGCGCCGCCCCCTAGGTCTGTATCCCCCGCGGCCGCCACGCCACCTCCGAGGTCTGTCTCCCCCACGGCCATCCCGCTGCCACCTCCAAAGTATGGTTGCCCCGCGGCCGTCCCACCGCCTGCAAGCTCAGTCCGCCGGAGCAGGACACAGACGAACCGGCACCAATACTCCCTTCTGCATGCCTGGTGGGCACGCTCACCTGGGAGGTTGGATTGGTGAGGGACGCCCAGAGGACTCAACCCAACCCAGGTAACGGGCCTTCTAACCGTCTCTTTGTGCCTGACCAGGTCCGTACCCAGGTTCTCCAGTGGGCTCACACCTCTCAGTTCGCCTGGCACCCTGGAAACAACCGTACCCTGCCTAAGCGCCGGTTCTGGTGGCTCACCTTCTCTTCAGACACCCACAACTACGTCCAGGCCTGCACGGTGTGCGCTCAAAGCAAGTCTTCTCACCTACCCGCCTCTGATCTCCTATGAGCCCTGCCTGTTCCTAGCCGACCTTGGAGCCTCATCCTGGACCCGTCCCTCATCCGGGACTTCCATCACATCCGTTCTGGTCGGTCGCCAGGAAGTGGCCGTAGAGTGGGGTGGGGTGGGGGGGTTCCTGTCACGTCCCTGCCTCGTCAGCCCCTCCCTCATCAGGCCGCTCCCATTGCCTTACCTAGCTCATCTGGTTCATCGATCTCACCTGAATCTCACACCTGACCTGCATCTCCAATCAGGCCGATCAACCCGTCTCGGCCAGGATAAGAAAACGCTCTGCTCTCCAGACGATGCCAGATCGTCACATCACTTCAAGTGTTTTGACCTCCCTGCCGTTGCCTGGCCCACGCCTGTACGAGTACCATGACCCTTACAAGATCACCGCCTGTACGAGAACCACGAAAATGGTGGATTGCTCCCTCCGGGTTGGGGATGAGTTATTGCCTCAAGTGAAGGAGTTCAAGTATCTCGGGGTCTTGTCCACGAATGAGGGTAGGATGGAGCGGGAGATTGACAGGTGGATTGGTGCAGCATCAGCAGTAATGCGGAAGTTGTACCGGACCGTTGTGGTGAAGAAGGAGCTGAGCCGGAAGTCAAAGCTCTCAATTTACCAGTTAGTCTTCGTTCCAACCCTCACCTATGGCCATGAGCTTTGGGTAGTGACTGAAAGGGTGAGATCGCGGATACAAGCGGCTGAAATAAGTTTCGTCCGTAGGGTGTCTGGGCTCAGCCTTAGAGATAGGGTGAAGAGCTCGGACATCCGGAGGGAGCTTAGAGTAGAGCCGCTACTCCTTTGCGTCGAAAGGAGCCAGCTGAGGTGGTTCGGGCATATGATTAGGATGCCTCCTGGGCGCCTTCTTTTGGAGGTTTACCGGGCACGGCCAACTGGGAGGAGACCCTGGGGTAGACCCTGAGCTCGCCGCAGGGACTACATGTCCAATCTGGCCTGGGAACGCCTTGGGATCTCCCAGAAGGATATGGAGGGCGTTGCTGGGGAGAGGGACGTCTGGAGTGCCCTACTTAGCTAGCTGCCACCACCGCGACCCGACCCCGGAGAAGTGGCTGATGATGGATGAATGAATGAATATTAGCCCTAACAGAATTGTACTATTAGTCTTAATAGAGACTCAATAGAGTCTTAATAGACTTTAACAGCGGGGCTCTGGTGAATCAGAATCAACTCAAAAGTCTTTCGTCATTCTCAGGGGAAAAAAATCAAAAATGCGTCCTGTCCCTCAAAAGACGCTCTTGTCAAATCCTCTACAACACAAGGTGGGCCCATTTAACACGGGGACTTTACAGTATTGTGTCCCATTAAATCTTCTTTTCAGTAATTAAATTAATATTACACAGGAAACAATCACAGGAAGCGTTTCCAGTCGTCTGTTAATCATTCTAAACATTTTATCTCACTTCAGTATTGTTTGCTAACATGTTTTCCCAAGTCTTTTGTTCATCTTTCTTCATATGTCCATATAAGAGGACAGAGTCTGTTCAAATAAGACTATTTCATGAATAGAAGTGAAGGTTTCTGCATAAGGGTTGCGCTGTGGAGGCTCCACACATCTTAGGTGTGGTCTCAGGTCTTCATACATTTCTGTCAGATGTGTGAAGAAGGTGATAAATCCACTTGTCATTTAGAACCTCAGCATGAAGGAACCACACACACATTAGTGTTGAAGTTCCTTGATAATGAGACCTAATGACTGTTAATCTCTCAGCTGTGTGATGAAGACCCATCATGTCAACCTTCATCTTCCTCCCCAGCAGGGTGTGAATGAATGGATGTCCCACACTGTTGTGTGGACCCACTCTCCATCTAAACATCTGAATGTGATCTGCTTTGTTCTCATGAAAAACTAAACACAACTTACACTTCCTCAGACCCGGCTCCAACCTGCACCCTCCAGCATGGTCCAGCCTGGGGGTGGAGGAGAGACATAGTCACACCAGCACATCCTCCATCTAATAAACCTCCACCCAGTATCATCCTGTCCTCTGTTACAGAAGAACCAGTCTGATCCAGCATCAGAGTAGGAGGAGACATCCTTGTAGAAGACATGATGAGTGAGGGTCATCCAGCCGGTCCATACCTGAGAGAGTCCAGTCTCCAGTGTGGATCCTCCAGTCCAGCAGAGAGCAGCTCCCCTCCTGAGTCTCCTGGCTGGTTGAAGCTCAGGTCCAGCTCTCTCAGATGGGATGGGTTGAAGCTCAGAGCTGAGATCAGAGAAGAAACACCTTCCTCTGTGACCAGACAGCCCGACAACCTGAACACACACACACACACACACACACACACACACACACACACACACACACACACACACACACACGCGCGCGCGCGCACACACACACACACACACACACACACACACACACACACACACACACACACACACACACACATTAATGATGGATTGCATTTATACAGCACTTTATCTGGACAGCCAAAGCGCTTCACATTGAAGGGGGAAACTCACCTCAACCACCACCAATGTGTAGCACCACCTGGGTGGTGCACGGCAGCCATTTTGCACCAGAACGCTCACCACACATCAGCTTGTGTGTGGTGTTCCCCACCTGGCTCTCTCCATCTCTCCCTCTCAACCAAGATTTGGCGCGGTCTCAATCGCGTCGCCCGACAGGAAGTTGGATAAAGGGATGTTGCCAAGCAACAACTACAACACTACACCCTTGTGGTGGGACTCACCACAGCCCCACCACACCATATTACCACGACACTCTACACTCACCATACAATAGTCATTTGATTTGGCTTTTTCTCCCTTTTTCTCCCCAGTTGCACTTGGCTAATTACCCCACTCTCCCGAGCTGTCCCGGTCTCTGCTCCACCCCCTCTGCTGATCCGGGAGGGCTGCAGACTACCACATGCCTCCTCCCATACACGTGGAGTC
This sequence comes from Lampris incognitus, assembly GCF_029633865.1. NCBI lineage: Eukaryota > Metazoa > Chordata > Actinopteri > Lampriformes > Lampridae > Lampris > Lampris incognitus. Next base: position 40,379,192 of record NC_079226.1, read on the forward strand.
ACCAGCCGCTTCTTTTCACCTGACAGTGAGGAGTTTCACCAGGGGGGCGTAGCACGTGGGAGGATCACGCTATTCCCCCCCGTTCCCCCTCCCCCCTCAACAGGCGGCCCGACCGACCAGAGGGGGCGCTAGTGCAGCGACCAGGACACATACCCCATACCCACATCCGGCTTCCCACCCGCAGAAACGGCCAATTGTGTCTGTAGGGAAGCCCGACCAAGCCGGAGATAACTCGGGGATTCGAACCGGCGATCCCCGTGTTGGCAGGTAACGGAATAGACCGCTACGCCACCCAGACACCCCTGCATTTTGATTTTAAACACGTTGCGATACGCTGAGTATTGGAATACATATTTTGTGACATAGTGTGTGTGTGTGTGTATGTGTGTGTGTGTGTGTGTGTGTGTGTGTGTGTGTGATTGTGTGTGTGTGTGTGTGTGTGTGTGTGTGATTGTGTGTGTGTGTGTGTGTGTGTGTGCCAGCGGCACAGGGCGTGTGTGATGCGTCAGTGCAGTAATACTGGGGTAGTAGTGCTTGTAGTTAGTGCATGCTACATGCTGCTTCTGCTTGCTACTCTCTGCTCTCAGCTACTGCCGCCGGCTAGCCCTCTTTGCGGGGGTGAAAAGAGGAGCCGAGTGCGTAAGTCTCCCCTGCCAGTACATAGCCTCTCTACCGCCAAGACTCCTGCAGTGCCTCCTCGTGGCCACACACGGTAACTGGGTACCTTGCGGTCCTTGGCTAAACTGTAGGGGATCTCGGAGCTACAGTGGTCCCCAGAGCCCTAATGCGCAGGTCCATGTGAAGTGGATACGCCCTGGCATTGACCAACCACTGTCCCACTGCCTTGTGGGTAAGTCTAGGACGACAAAGGCTAGGGGAGCGCACCCTGAGAGAAAAGCAACGTGCATGGCGGCGCACGATAGGCGGTCCTCTGACAGACTGGAGCTCCGGCAGCCTCCTGCAGCTGTGGAAGAGTGCTGGTCGTCTTGGGCCCCCCTTGCCACCGGATCCCACCCACAGTGAAGAAGTGCTGCTGGGACATGCGCACCCCCAGCGGCACTGTAAATAATCTCTTTGAGCAGGTATCCAGCTCTGCCTCGGTGAGACCAGCAACCGGAATATGGATCAAAGTCTGTCGGCGATGGGGTGTCTGGTGACGGGAGAAGGTATGAATGCACTGGAAGCTCCTAATCAGACCCCTGCACGCCAGCGGCACAGGGCTATTCATGGTCGCCAGCAGCTGGGTTTGAGTGGCAGCTGCTCCCGGCAGACCCCTGTGTGTCTGAGCAGCCCTATTTAGGAGCCACACTGCTCACCCCAACCGGGGAGGGGCCTAGAAAAGGTGGCCTAAACATTGCCCACTCAAAACATCCTGGATAGGCTACCGCACCTGTCGGGACATTCCACTCTGCGGTCGAGATAAAAAAAAGAAAATAATTCCCTTTAAACTGGCAACATGGAACATAAGAACTCTGCTGGACGTTAATGCCGAAAGACCTCAGCGAAGGACTGCACTCACTGCAGCGGGACTCAATCGCTACAATATTGACATTGCTGCACTCAGCCAAACCAGGTTCCTGGGTGAAGAAACTGCTCTGTCTCCCCCCTGAAGTTGATGGTACCACCCTCATAAAGGACCAGAAACTCATCACAAAAAGATGGGCCGAACATTTTGAGACTCTTTTGAACCAGCCCTCCCCAACAGATCCCTCGATCTTGGATGAACTACATGTCCGCCCCACCATCCAAGACCTTGACCTTCCACCAACCTTTGAAGAGGTTCATTTTGCAGTTAGGTCGCTGAAAAATAACAAAACCCCTGGTCCTGACAGTATCCCTGCAGAGATTTTTAAACAGGGAGGCTACCTCTGCACCCGTGCACTTCTCCTGTTCATCTCACACGTATGGAAGAATGAAACTGTCCCTCAGCAGTGGAGGGATGCTAACATCATCTCCATATATAAAGGCAAAGGAGACAAGTCCCTCTGTGACAACAGCTGTGGCATTTCACTACTGGCTGTTGCTGGAAAAGTCCTGGCCAAACTCATGCTACACAGGCTTGTAAAACACATCTCAGAGGAGCTGTTGCCTGAGTCACAGTGTGGGTTCAGGAGGAATGGGAGTACTGTGGACATGGTGTTCACAGCACGGCAACTCCAGGAGAAGTGTAGGGAGCAACATCAGAACCTCTTCATAGCCTTCATCGACCTGTCAAAGGCTTTCGACACAGTCAACAGGGACATCCTATGGAACATCCTCCTGAAGTTTGTCTGTCCACGAAAGTTTGTCAACATCCTTCAAAGATTTCATGTGGGGATGATGGCACGTGTGACCATTGGAGGCCAGGAATCCGAGCCCTTCAGGGTGTGCACCGGGGTACATCAGGGGTGCATCCTTGCTCCAGTTCTCTTCAACATATTCCTCCTGTGTGTGATATGCTGCTCCATAAGGAAATCAGGAAGGACAGTGGGGTTACTGTGGACTTCAGACTAGATGGAAACCTATTTAACATCCGTAGCCTCCAAGCGGTCACAAAAATTACATCTGAGCACATCATCGAGTTACAGTACGCAGATGACTGTGCAGTTGTGGCCCACACATCCGAGGCACTACAAGCTACCCTTGCAGCTGCTGCAAGGGCGTATGGTAGGCTGGGGCTCTCTATAAATGTGGCAAAGACTGAAGTAGTATGCCAGTGGGCATCTACTCCTCCATCTCATTCACCAACCTTCACCATCTCCGACAAACCACTTGCAACAGTGGAATCCTTCAAATACCTGGGCAGCTTCCTCTGACGACTGCAGCATCGACAGGGAGATGCAAAACCGGATTAAACAAGCGTCATCCTCTTTTGGCAGACTTAGGAGAAGGGTCTTTCAAAAAAAGACCTCAACCTCCACACCAAAATATCTGTCTACTTGGCAGTTGTCATCACGACTCTCCTCTACAGCTGTGAGGCGTGGACCCTGTACAGCCACCACCTCAGGATGCTTGAGGCCTTCCACATCAGATGCCTACAACGCATCCTGAGGATAACCTGGCGTGACTGAGTGCCCCGTACTGAAATACTCCGCAAGACCAACTGCATCAGCATGGAGGCTACCATCACCCAGCACCAACTTCGCTGGCTCGGTCACGTCATCAGGATGCCAAAGGAGCGCTTACCGTGTAAAGTGCTGTATGGCCAGCTACATCTTGGCCACCGCTTGGCAGGGGGCCAGAAAAACGGTACAAAGACCAGCTGAAGACCATCATAAAAAAGTGCGGCCTGAACCTGAGCCAGCTGGAAGACACTGCCGCCCAACGCTCCATCTGGCGGCAGCTCTGTCAACAAGGGGGGGCAAAAACTCGAGAAGGACCGTGGTGATCGACGGACCAGGAGACGTCTGAAGAGACGTGAAGCCAGTACCACACCTACACCCCCGTCAGTGGTTTCACCTGTTCTGTCTGTGGCAGACATTGTGGATCGTGGATTGGGCTTTACAGCCATAAGAAGACTCACAAGTGACAGAGACAGTATTGTCATCATCGGACACGACGGACAACCTAAAGCAAGCAAAGCAAGTGTGTTTGTGTGTGTGTTTATGTTTGTGTTTGTGTGTGTGTGTGTTTGTGTGTGTTTGTGTGTGGGGGGGTGTACGTGTTATGATGTGGATCCCTCTGGAGACTGGGGTGACATCCATGGAGACACCTGTGAGTGTGATGAGAGGAGCTGTCTCGTCACGTACGACCGACACACCGACCACTTCTGTTCAGGTCCGCCGGCTTCCACAAACCCCCCATGCATAGACCAGGAGGACTACCGGTGGGCTAGCTGGAGGCGACTCTACTGTACTATTTTTATAGGGGCTTCTGAACGGAAAGAGGAAATACCAGTTAGAGTTTTTATTCATTTACATGTTTAGTATCTCCCACCAAACGTTTGTCAGCTGGACTCTGACCTTTCATGGCGGATGTTGTAAGGGCTGGAAAACAGACTGAATCTCCAGCCTCCGTGAGCTGCTGTCTACTACACATCAGCTGTGTCCCAGGTACCTCCTTTTTCACTCCCTAGTCCGCTATGTCCACCCTCTGCCATGTTGTTTGCATTTCTGAATTTTAACTGGACATTTTATTCACTATTTAGCGCCTTCAGAAATTCCCACAACAGGCCTCCGGGAAGCGGTCTATTCTGTTGCCTACCAACACGAGGACCTCCAAGACCGTGCCAAATCCTGGATGAGATGGAGCGATGGAGAGAGCCAGGTTGGGAATGTTGCCAGGACACCAGGAACCCCCTACTCTTTGCTATAAGTGCCATGTGATCTTTAACAACCACAGTGAGTCAGGACCTCGGTTTAACGTCTCATCCGAAGGACGGCGTCTCCTACAGCACAGTGTCCCCTCACTGCCCTGGGGCATTAGCTTCTTTTTTTTTTGTCTCTCTTGTCATCAGCTGCTTCTCCAGGGTTGGGTCGCGGGGGAAGCAAGCTAAGTAGGGCACTCCTCACATCCCACTCCCCAGCAACGCCCTCCAGCTCCTCCTGGGTGATCCTTAGGCATTCCCAGGCCAGACTGAACATGTAGTCTCTCCAGGAAGTTCTGGGTCTACCCCGGGGTCTCCTCCCAGTTGGACGTGACCGGAAAACCTCCAAAGGAAGGCTCACAGGAAGCATCCTAATCAGGTCCCGAACCACCTCAACTGGCTCCTTTCGACTCCAAGGAGCAGTGGCTTTTGTTGTTGTTGTTTTTATTAGGACCAGAAGGAAGACTGCTCCCTACTGGCCCACCAACACCAAATCCAGCAACAACTCAGTTTTCCCAGGAGGTCTCCCATCCAAGTACTAGCCAAGCCCACACCTGCTTAGCTTGTGTCGTTTGGCAGGGCCAGGGTACATGTTGGTATGGCTGCCGGCAAACCAACCCAATGTGAGTTAACTGGTACCACCACGGTGGTCAACAACTTCCTGTGTCAACTCAGGTCACATGATCAGACTAGGGTACATGATGGCGTGCAAACTGTTCATTGTTATTCTTTACAGCAGCTGCAACCCTAGTTGTATGACGAGATATTGGACACAAATCAGGACTAAATATAAAACATGATCCAAAGTGGTCAGTAGTCCCTGTCCTTATTCTTTCAGTGGTGTGAATGTGTGCTACTGTACAACACATTAACAACTTATATGATTTGCAGCAAACTCAATAAAAATAACAACAACAAAGTCAACTAACAATGACAGCAGAGCATCCATCTCTGCCAGAAGATCCTCCAGTGAAGAAGTTGTCCATCTCTTATAATGAGGGGTGGTCTAACATGGTGGGCGTCCAGAAAGGTGTGTGTTGTGGCCCTGCTGCTGGCAGCTCCCAGCAGACCTCTCTGGCAGCAGATAGTCTATGTAAATGAGAGTTTATGCTTCACAGCTGTGATGTCAGTACCCTCCAAGCGCCCAATGCGGGTAGAGTTTTCATTTGGCGTGTAAGTTTCAGAAGCCACCAGACACTTTGGCGGGTCACTGTTTCTCCAAGGAAATATCAGCACTGATGATTCAGCGCGAGTAAGGTCAGTAGTAAAACATCACACCCGGCGGCTCAAACAGCGCACAAAGGAACCACCCTGTCAGACGGTGGCAGCTTGCGTACTACAGTAGCTAGTGTACTACAGTAGCTAGTGCTAACGCTAGCAGCAATGTTATGTGGCGACACAGAGCCGGCGTAAGCCCACCCGGCCCCACAAAACGAACACATTACGAGCCACCTGATGGGCTCAAACAAGAGAAGAGGACATGTAGTCCTAACTGGAGACTGAAAAGAAGACCGGAGTAGAAAGGAGCTGGCTGTGCTACGATATGACAACAGTGTCCAGGACTCGCACCATCTGTCAGACGTGCGCGAAGGGCAAAGCCCGCAACAACACGTGTTGTCGGTAATAAAACCATGAAACTGGAAGCGATTGTAGGACCAGGACACATCCAGGGTCCACACTGTTACGTCTGCACACATCGACAGTGCTGCATTTGATTTGGCGCTCTTCTATAGTGCTGGGATCGATTGGTGAGGCCTGCGGGCTCTGGGTTGTTTGATCGGGTCTGCCTGTGACGCTGTGTCAGTCTGAATAAACAATGCAACGCAGAGGTTGTGTCGAGCGACAGCGCTGTGTCCTGACGTGATTTCTAAACACAATATTGGTGACGAGGATGGCTGATATCTCTCTCCCACCACCTGCCCCCTTCCTGGTATTACCTGGCGAGCCTCCGGTACCATGGACTCGCTGGCTACATAGTTTCAAAAATTACCTCATAGCCTCAGGGCTCGACGACGTGAGCCAGGCTAGGAAGACGGCTCTGTTGCTACACTGCTTGGGAGCAGAGGGTCGTCGTGTGCTCGGGACTCTGGGGAACTTCACAAACTTTGACAAAGCTGTGGGACTTCTGAACACCCATTTCGGCGATTTATATTCCGTCAGTGACACTAACTGCCTGGTGAGTCTGTGCAGCAGTATGTAGCTAATTTGCGAGGGCTAGCTAGCTCATGCAAGTTTGGTGCGCTTCAGGACGAGATGGTTCGCGACCAGCTAATCGAACACACCAACAACGCAAAGGTGCGTGAGACTCTCCTGCTGGAAAAAGACGACCTGCTGCTGTCCAGAGCAATTACCACCGCACTACAGGTTGAGGGAGCAGCTGAGTGTGCTGCTATGCTAAATACACAGCAAGTGGCCACCTCCAGTCAAGCTGCCAACGACTTCTCCCTGTACTCACGGCTGCCCCCCGGGATGCAACCCAGCCAGAGCGAGGCGGGCGCCGACTCCACTGAGGACGTCCTGCAACTGCAACGACAGCGTTCTCGACCCCGCCCTCAACAGTCCTGTGGTAGCTGTGGATCTCGGTCTCATGCTTCAAGGGCTCAGAACTGTCCTGCCCGTGGCCAGACATGCCATAGCTGCGGTAAGCAAAATCACTTTGCCAACGTCTGTCGATCTTCCCCGGCTGCGTCAGAGGGCCACACCCCCCAGTCTTCAACCGCCGTCATTCACAAGGTGAGCTCTGGGCCGGTGTGATTCAAATCATGCACAGTCAACATTAATGATGTGTGCATCCCCCTGCTGTTGGACACCGGTGCAGGTGTGTCTCTCTTGAATGTTGATACCTACAGTCAATTTTTCAGTTCACTGCCACTGTCCGCACCCTCAGCTGTCCTCTGTGGGTATGGTGACTCCAAAATCGATCTGGTTGGCTCTCTCCAAGTGACTGTCCGCTATGGAACCAAGCTGGTGCCCAATGCAGTTTTTCATGTGGCACGCCGTGGGGCCAACTTGATGGGCCTGGACCTGTTCTTCGCTCTGGGGTTCTCCCTCTTAGACACAAGGGGGGCAGCAATCCTGACTGTTGCCACGCCTTGGCAGCAGAAGTGGCCATCACTGTTTGTGGGGCTGGGCTGCCTCTCCGCCTTTGCCCATCAACCTCTCCTCAACCCTGCTCTGAAACCTGTCATCCAACCACTGCGCCGCATCCCGTTGGCTCTCCATGATGGGGTCTCTGCCGAGCTGCAACAACTGCTGGAAGCTGGCATCATTGAATCGGTGGACGCATCACCCTGGGTCTCAAACCTCGTGGTGGCTAAGAAGAAGTCGGGGGGCCTGCGTGTCTGCGTCGATCTACGTGCAGTAAATAAGGCAGTGGTCCCTGATAAGTATCCACTGCCCACCTCAGAAGAACTCACTGCTCAGTTCTATGGCTCTGAGGTGTTCTCCAAGTTCGACCTCAGACAGGGGTACTTACAGGTGCCCCTCCACCCCAGCACACGAAACCTCACAGCCTTTGTGACACATGCAGGAGTGTTTCGCTACACCAGGATGCCTTTCGGTCTCAGCTCCTCCCCTAGCGGCTTCCAGAAAACCATGGTCTCCGTGCTGGCTGGCATACTGGGCGTGGCCATTTATCTGGATGATATAGTGGTACACGGGCCCACCAGTGAAATCCACGACAAGTGCCTCAACATGGTCTTCGCAGCCCTGTCCAAGCACAAGCTAACTCTCAATGCTGAGAAATTTGTCCTGTCTGTGCCAGCCATCGAGTTTGTGGGGTTCCGGCTGCAGCGCAGCAGCTGACAGCACGGACAACGTGATGAAGACAGCGACACGACAAGGCCGGCCTTCTACCAAAAGTCCAGGGAATAACAAAAGGGAAGAAACAGCGAGCGTCACGTGTTACAGGTGCGGAAGAAAAGGACACAAAGCGAAGGGCTGCAAAGCAAACGTGTGGTGCAATTACTGCAAGAGGGACAACCACGCCGAGTCCATGTGCAGAAGAAAAGGACAAGACGATGCCAGAAAAGTGTTCAACGAGGATGAGGAGGTCGACGACCAGGACCATGTCTTTAAAACAAAGCATCGCAAAGAGGAGAGAAACGACATCCCACAACGGAAGCCCCCGAACAAGGTGAAGATGAAAGGCATCATGGTGGACAGTGGCGCAACGTCGCACATTATTAAAGAGATAAAGAAGTTAATCAGCTTCGACAGCTCATTCAAGCCGGGCAGCCATTCGGGCGAGTTAGCTGATGGAACAAAATGCAAACATGGCATGAGATATTGGGTCATTGTAATCATGACGATGTGCAAAAATTGCAAAGTGTGGTAAAAGGTATGGAGATAAAGGGTGGTACTGCAGGGCCAAAACAGGTGTGTGAAGTGTGCATAAAAGGAAAATTTGTGCAGACAAGAAATTGGGAACCTGACACTAGAGCTAAAAAGCCATTAGAAATGGTTCATACTGACCTAACAGGCCCAATGCAAACACCAAGCATTGAAGGATATGCCCAATCTTTTACTGATGATTATTCTGGTACAATGATGGTGTACTTTCTGAAGTCAAAATGTGACACTGTACAAGCTATAGAACGGTTTCTGGCTGATATAGCACCTTACGGTGAAATTAAATGTATTCGGTCAGACAATGGTACGGAATTTACCATTAAGGAATTCAGAGGGTTAATGACCAAAAATAAGACCAGGCACGAAACATCCGCGCCGTACTCCCCTCACCAGAACGGCACAGCGGAGCGAGGGTGGAGAACCCTAGGGGATATGAGCAGATGCCTACTTATTGAAAGGGGTTTGCCAAATTACTTATGGAATTATGCTATGCAGACGGCAGTATACATAAGAAACAGGTGTTCCAATAGGAGAACTAACAAAACGCTATATGAAATGTTCACAGGAAAAGCACCAAATGTATCAAAGTTACAAAAGTTTGGATCTGTGTGTTTTCCATATAAACAGGAAAAGGGAAAATTTGAGTCCCGATGTGAACAGGGAATTTTCATCGGTTACAACAAAAATAGTCCACACAGACTAGTGAAGTTCTCAAACAAAGCAGATAGAGAGAAGGGAACTCAGACATCAGAGTCACACACAGGAGTTGACTACAGTGTGCTGGTACCAGTAGGGGTACCAGAGGTTACAACTGGTGACCGCGATGTCAATGATGAAAAGGTTGTAAATGAAAATGTAACTGATATGAATTGTGGTGGTACTGAATCGTTACCTGAACAGACTGTTGATGAAACTGTAAACAAAAGGTACCCACCTAGAGACAGGAGGAAACCTGCTTATTTCCAGGAATTGGAAATGGAGGACTCTGAGGAAAGTTTGAACATTTGCATTGACTCTTGTTACAGAGTGGTATGCGATACCCCTCAGTCCTACCAGGATGCCATTGCATCCACAAAATCCAAACAATGGAAAAACGCAGTGAGGGAGGAAATGAAATCACTTGAGGCAAATGAAACGTACAGCCTCACAGCATTGCCCCCAGGTAAAAGTGCAGTGGGGGGGAAATAGGTTTTTGCTTTGAAATGGGACATTGATGGATCTGAAAAATACAAAGCGAGGTACGTAGCTAAAGGCTACAGTCAAAAAGAAGGGACTGATTATGATGAAACATTCTCACCAACTGTTGATATGTCCAGTGTAAGGGTCATTATGCAGAAGGCTGCACAAGAAAGTTTAATTTTGCACCAAATGGATGTAAAAACAGCGTATTTACACGCACCGATTGATTGTGAATTATATATAGAGCAGCCGGAAGGGTTTGTGAAAAAGTCGACCTCAGGTGACACTTGTATGCAAACTTAACAAGTCACTTTATGGTCTTAAGCAATCTGGTAGAAACTGGAATGCACTATTACATGCTTGTCTACGTGACAATGGTTTCAAACAAAATCCCGCAGATCACTGTGTGTATTCAAAAGTGAGCCAAAATGAAAAAGTGATTTTACTGATCTGGGTTGATGACCTCATTATAGCAGCTAGCAATGAGGCCATATTGCAAAACTTGAAGAAAATGCTCACAAAGAGGTTTGAAATGAAGGATCTGGGTAAATTAAAGCATTTCTTAGGCATAGAGTTCACCCAGACAGAAGGGCAAGTCAAAATGTCTCAAATGAGATATGCCAAAAAAATTTTGGAGAGGTTTGGAATGCAGGAGTGTAGAGTCGGAGAAACTCCTTGCGAACCAAAACTTGAATTTTCAGAAAATTCTGAAAAGATGCAAAATCCAAAAGAATACAGAGAAGCAGTGGGTAGTTTGCTTTACTATCCACGTGCACCAGGCCTGACCTGAGCTGTGTTGTCAGGAGCCTATCTAGACATTTCGCAGAACCTACTGAAAAACATTGGAAAACTGTAAGACATGTTTTCAGATATCTTAAAGGTACAACCAATCAGGAACTGACCTTTAAAAGGGATGACAAAAATAGTCTAAGACTAAGAGTGTTCACTGATGCTGACTGGGCATCAGATGCCTCCGACAGACGCAGCACTACAGGGTTTTGTGTCAATCTAAGCGAGGGAAGTGGTTTAATTTCACGGAAAACCAGAAAACAACAAACAGTAGCTCTGTCCACTTGCAAAGCAGAATATACTATGTCTCTAGCAGCTGCAATGCAGGAGTGCCTTTATTTGGAGAAGTTACTAGAGAACCTGGACAACTACAAATATGGTCAGAGCAAAATCTACGAAGACAACCAGGGCACTATAGCAATCGCTAAAAACCCAGTACATCGACAAAGGTGTAAACATATCGATATTAAATACCATGTCATTAGAGAAACTGTGAACAGTGGTAGAGTGATTTTGGGGTACTGCCCCACAGAGCTGATGGTGGCAGATCTGATGACTAAACCAGCAACCAAGCTGAAACTGAGAAAGTTTAGTCAGGACATATTTGGCACTTAGAGTGCGGTTAGTGCACAGAGCACAGTGTTTTTGTTTACATTGTTAAGGTAAAGAAGGGACCTTATTTTTGTTTATTTCCAGGTGAACCCCAGTAAGTCAAATTTGAGTGGGGGTGTTAACATGTATAAAAACTGTGTACTCTGTGGTGCGAATTTCCCTTACAGGTGTTTTGTATATTGTAGTGTTTGTACCTTATGAGCCACCGTAGGTTCAGCGGTGATGTAATCACTCAGTCTGGTGTGTGCACTTGTACAGTGTGTGCATGAGATTAAAAACATGCGCGGAGGTCACATCTAATGTGAGCTCTGTATAAAAGTGAATGCAAATGCATTGAGAAGAAAGAAAATAAATTCACCATCGTTGTTGAAAACAAGTCTGTTTATTTGTTAGAACGCAAAGTATAATCCGCTGAAGAACACCTCAACATACTGTATTGACTACTCATCAGTTAAATATTTAGCATCTTTCATAAGTTTTTGTCAGCATATTTTTTTAAAAACGTCCTTGTGTTGTGTTCTACAAACAAAGGGGAGAATGGTTGACTTAACGTTACAGTTTTCACAGTTGTAACTTCATAAAATAAAACAAATGTGTACAAACCAAACCTGTCCACATACAACCAGGATGTCCATCGGTGTCCTCGCTACCTTCATTTTGCCAACAAATCCCGCCTTGAAGTACGACCAAGCGTCAATACTTTTTTTATACCTTCAGGCTTTTTCCCTGGCATAGAAATCAAGTACATATAAATATCAGGAAACTCGATTTGTGGCCAGATGTTAGTGTCCATGGACCACTAGTTATTTGGTAAACTGTACGGGTCACTGTCAAGTCCAACTTCCTATAATCTTGCGTTATAATCCCGGTTTCACTGTTTCCCCTACCAGAAGCAGCCATGCTTCGGGATGTTTTGCCACTCACTGCGACTGAGGGGGCGTGTCCTAGTGGGAACGTGACGTCAATGCATACCCTCTATAGGGAAGAAGGCGAGACCGCTCTCGGACTTGTGCAAGTATTATTTATCTTCATTAACGTTCAGAACTCTTTGCAGAATAGAGCCAACGTAAGCTGCGTTAACGTTATGCTAGCGTTGACATTATGGATCTAGCTATGAAGCTATCTTGTATGATGCTAACTATGGAGCTAGCTATGAAGCTAACCTAGTTTACATAAGATATGTGTAGACTCCTATACATTATGAAGTAGGCTAACTTCATGATTGGTTTTTGCAGTTTGGATGTGTGGTATACTGACTACCTGTTCATATTGTGGCGAATTCTACTAGAGTGTTTCTGCTCCGGGTTCATTCGCATATTACCCACAATGCAACTGAGGTGTCGGTGTTTTGGTTATGTTGTGGGATATTGAACATGTTAAAAACGGACATATCTGTTTCAGATAGCGGTGATGTGGTGGAAGGTAATGGGGACGTTATGAGAGAAGTTGTATTAGACAACATGCTATTTCCCACCATGAGGGTAGAGAGTTGGGTCGCTTCGGTGGCCAAGAAAAGGGAGGGAGCTAAGACCCATACAAACTTGTGTCTGTTTGGACTTGCTTGATTTGCGGTCATTAAAGCTTACTTGTTAACTCCGAAAGGTTGGCTAAGAAGTCCATTATTTAACCACGTCACATTGGTGTCAGAAGTGGGATGGACTTCTTTAGACAGCAAACGTTGGCTGAAGGGCGTAACCGAAAGTCGTCTGTTGAGCGTATGGAAATTGCTACTCTCGAAAAGGAGATCAGAGGTCTGCTCTGTCTGCCAGATGGGAGTAGCGCAGTGCGGCCTTAGGAAGGGGGAGACCCGTGCCCACCCCTGAGTGCGGTAGACGCGCTGGGTAATGTCCGAGGGGTGGAGTCCCAAGGAAATGGAAAATTTCTTCTCTTTCAGAGCGAGTCCAATGAGGAGTCCCCGCCGCGCCCCGATGAAAAACAGACAGCGCTTCAAGCCATGGGGAAGCCACGAGAAGCAAGTTGGACAAGACCCGTGGAGAGAGAGCCACCAGCGGCAGCCATCAGGAGCAAGTTGGGCACGACTGGGGAGTATGTCACCAGGGGGAAACATCAGCAGCAAGCTGGACACGATCTACAGAGAGGGAACTTCAACCAAAGTTGCTAACTGCCCCATTTGCCACTACTGGAGAGTGGAACACACCTTGCAGATATGGTTGCAGTACAAGACTCACCAACTGTACCGACCCCTGGCCAAGCCCAAACACTCCCTCGGTGAAGTTGAGGCGCTACGACGGGAGCTCCAGCTGGGAAGGATTCCTTGCTCAGTTCAACCTGATTGCTAGGGTGATGAGATGGACAGAAAATCAACAAGTAGTCAACCTAGCAGCAGCCCTGGAGGGAGAAGCAAGGCAGGCACTCCTAGACCTGGCGGCTGGAGAGATATCACTGGGGGCGCTAACCACTGCCCTGGGTCGCCGGTTTGGCAACACCCAATCGCTGATTAGCCTCCGGGATCAACTCCATTCAAGACAGACAAGGCCAGGAGAAGTTGGGTAACCTGGTGGCTGACATTCTACGCCTGGTGAGCCGTGCGTATCCTGATATACCCCAATGTGCCATCCAATGCCTGGCCCTGGATTCTTTCCTACGGGCTTTACAGCCACCTCACCTCAGGCAACAGGTGCGGCTGGCAAAACCACTCACCATTGAAGAGGCGCTGCATAGGGCAGAGGAGGTGGAGGCCATTATGGCGTAAAAACGAGTGGCCCCAACACTGCACCATCATGTGCGGGCACTGCAGCAAAGTGAAGAGGGGCCACGCACATCCATCCAGGCAACATGACGAGCAGAGACATTTCTGTGCTGGGGCTGTGGGAAACCAGGGCACCAAAGAAGGCAGTGTCAGAAGACAAACAGACGCTTTTACCAATGAGTACGGAGGCCTGTCACCCAAGTAGCCGCCTCTTCTAAACCGGGAAACGACCAAGGGTTGGCCCGGAGGGGGACTGGCCGGCCCACACAACCTCCCCCCGGAGAAATAATCCCAGAGTCGTTGGACGGATTGGCGCTGGCTTCAGCCTCCATGTCTCCTGTCAGCTGAATGGCAATACCTGCATTGCCCTGGTCGACACTGGATCCACCATCAGCTTGGTGAGACCAGGGGTCCTAGGAGAAGAAGTACAGTGGATACCGACAGAAGTAAAGATGGAGACAGTTACAGGTCAGTGTGCTAGAATGGAGGGGAGAAGTAAACTGACCCTTACGATGGGAGAAATGGAGGTACAGCAAGACTTTTGGCTAGCAGACATACGAGAGAGCTGTATCTTTGGACTGGATGCCTTGAGAGCCATTGGAGCGATGGTACGGGTGGCCGGTCCACAGCTGGAGGTGGGCAACCAAGTGCTGAATGCCATTACCGTATGCAGCAATCCAGGGGGCAATAAAGGTGGACCACGAATCTTGTGCTTGGCTTCAGGGCCATGGGAAGGTGCATCACCAGAAACGGCCTCTGCACTGTAAGAACTGGCCCAAAAGTGCATGGAGGGTTTGAGCCAAGAAGAGGGGGAGCAGGTACGGAACCTGCTGATAGAGAACAGACACCTCTTCACTTCGAGTAATCTGGAGTGTGGCCGCACCAATCTTGTACAGCACCAAATTGACACTGGTAATGCGGACCCAGTCCGCCAGAGAGCTCGCCATCTCCCTCTGATGAAATTTCAAGAGGCAGAAGCAAAGATCCAGGAGATGGCAGCTGAAGGGATCGTTGAACCCTCCGATAGCCCGTGGGCATCCCCTGCCGTGCTGGTTACCAAGAAGGATGATTCCCTCCGATTTTGTGTGGACTATCGGCGACTAAACAACCTGACCCGGAAAGACTTGTACCCACTCCCCCGCATCGACGAAGCTCTGGACTCTGTGGCGGGTTCCCAATGGTTCAGCTCCCTGGATTTACGAAGTGGGTACTGGCAGGTAGAGATGGCCCAAGAATCCCGGGCAAAGACTGCCTTCACCATTGGCCGAGGACTCTGGCAGTTCACAGTCATGCCATTTGGCTTATGTAATTGCCCGGCCACATTTGAACGCCTCATGCAGCGTCTCCTTGGCCCCATCCCTCGCTCTGCCTGCGTGGTGTACCTGGATGACCTCCTGGTGCATGCAGCTACGTTTACTGAGGCCCTCTCCAACCTCCGACTGGTGCTCGAACGCATCAAGGCAGCCAACCTACGACTCAATCCGAGAAAATGCAATCCACTGCAGCGGGAGACAAGGTTCCTTGGACATGTGGTTGGGCCCGGAGGTGTGTCCACAGACGATGACAAGGTCACTGCAGTCAGGGATTGGCCAACGCCCACCTCAGGAAAGGAGGTGAGGAGTTTTCTGGGACTGGCATCATATTACCGTCGGTTCGTGCATGCCTTTGCAGACAAAGCCCGTCTGCTCCACCAGCTCACCGAGAAGGGACGACAGTTCCACTGGACAGAACCATGTGAGAGCTCCTTTCAGATACTCCGGAAAGCATTGACCCAAGCACCAGTGCTAGCTCTCCCAGACAGGCAGCGGCCATTCATACTTGACACTGACGCCAGTGATGTAGGTGTGGGAGCAGTCTTGTCGCAGCCCAGTGGGGAAGGGGAAAGAGTGGTGACCTATTACAGTAGAGCCTTGAGTAAGGAAGAAAGGAACTACTGTGTGACTCGGAGAGAACTCCTGGCAGTAGTACAGGCCATAAGGCATTTTAAGCCTTACCTGTATGGAAAGGACTTCCTACTGAGGATGGACCATGCATCGCTCCGCTGGCTGCTTAGCTTCAAAGAACCAGAAGGGCAGGTAGCCAGATGGATAGAGGCCTTGCAGGGATTTACCTTCACCATGGAGCACCGAAGAGACAGCCGACATAACAATGCTGATGCTCTCTCCAGACGCCCCTGTTCGGATCAGGCCTGCCGCCATTGTAGCCGGTTGGAGACTCGAGAACAGCAACGGGTGAATCGGGTTACAGTGTGGACAATTGTGGTCCCAAGTGCGCCACTGGAGGAGATGTCACCAACCAAGATAGGGGAACTTCAATGTCGGGATAGCCACCTGGGACCCGTGATACGTTGGCTAGCACATAAAGAGGTCCCAAGTAGAGAGATGGCAGGTCCCCACTCCCCCACCACCAAGGCGTTGCTGGGACAGTGGAATTCACTCATGCTTCATGAGGGCTGCCTCTATCGCATGTGGGAAGAGCCAAGGAGGGGAGGCAGTACCTGACAACTAGTTGTTCCCCACGCACTACATCAACAAGTGTTAAGCACAGCACATGGCTCCCCTGGAGTGGGACACTTCGGCATTACCAAAACTCTGTGGCGGCTGCAGGAAAGATTCTACTGGGGGAGGTGCCGGCGAGACGTGGAGCGATTCTGCCATAACTGCAACTCCTGCAATGCAAAGAAGGGGCCAGCTGGGCAATCCCATGCCCCCCTGTAGCAATACAGGGTGGGGGCGCCCATGGAAAGAATTGGGGTGGATGTGGTTGGGCCATTCCCCATGACAGAAGATGGTAAGCGTTACATTCTCACAGTGATGGATTATTTTACCAAGTGGCCCGAGGCCTATGCCATCCCTGACCAATCTACAGCCACGGTGGCAGACTGCCTCATTGAGGGGATGTTCATCCGGTTTGGGGTGCCAGAGGAGTTGCACAGTGACCAGTGGCGCAATTTTGAATCCCAGGTGTTTGGGGAGATGTGTCGGCACCTTGGGGTATGGAAGACCAGGACCACTCCCCTACACACTCAAAGTGATGGCCTGGTTGAGCGGTTCAATCGGACCTCGGTCACACAACTAGCCATGCTCACGGCGAGACATCAAAAGGATTGGGACCGCCATCTGCCCCTGGTACTCATGGCAAACCGGTCGGCCATTCAGGAGTCCACGGGTTGCCCCCCAGCTGCACTAATGTTCAGTCGGGAGCTACGGACCCCTGTGGGTCTGGTCTTTGGCAAGCCGCCAAACCCACCGGTACAAGGGCCGCCAGGCCAGGACTATGTAGATGCACTATAGGACCGGATGGAGGCTATTCATCAACTGGCTCGAGAGAATATGGCCTCTGCAGGGGAAAGGCAGAAGAGAGTCTATGATGTACATTGCCACCGCAAAAAGTACCAGCAGGGGGACAACGTATGGGTGTATAACCCACGGCGAAAGAAGGGACGGTCCTCAAAGCTGGACAGCAACTGGGAGGGGCCCTGCCTCGTCCTGAAGAGGATCTCAGAGGTTACCTATAGAGTGAAGCTCCACAGCCGCCCTCGGATAGTCATCCTTCACCAAGATCGCCTCGCACCTTACTTAAGCTGGGACAGCGACCCGGCTGGGACTGAAAGTGCAGTGGGAGGAGCTGGGGTGCCAGACTCCTCATCCTCTGTAGAACAGGCTACCGGGGTCCAGGGAGGGGGTAAGGACACTGCTGGATCAGAGCCAACCTCCCTGGATGTCAGCAAAGAGCTACCATTAGAGCACCTTGTTTTGGGCCAGGGAGGGGGCATGGACACTGGGTTTACAGAGCTACCCTCCATGGCCACGAATGGAAACAGCGGTGACGTTGAAGGTGGGGGCTCAGACCCAGCGGATGCAGAGCCGCCCCCGTCATCTATCAGCAGCCCGGGATGGGAGAGGTGCTCGGCAGAAGAAACCCTCATGGTGGATGGACCCATCCACATGGGATTTGGGTTAGGCCAACGGGACGTTGGTCTTTCAAGGAAGGGGGCAGTGTGGCGAATTCTACTAGAGTGTTTCTTCTCCGGGTTCATTCGCATATTTCCCATAATGCAACTGAGGTGTCGATGTTTTGGTTATGTTGTGGGATATTGAACATGTTAAAAACGGACATATCTGTTTCAGATAGCGGTGATGTGGTGGAAGGTAATGGGGACGTTATGAGAGAAGTTGTATTAGACAACATGCTATTTCCCACCATGAGGGTAGAGAGTTGGCAAATAGATAGGGTCGCTTCGGTGGCCAAGAAAAGGGAGGGAGCTAAGACCCATACAAACTTGTGTCTGTTTTGACTTGCTTGACTTGCGGTCATTAAAAGCTTACTTGTTAACTCCGAAAGGTTGACTAAGAAGTCTATTATTTAACCACGTCACATTATTATACTTACCTGCAGTACCACCCCACACCCTAAGGAGGTACAGTTGACCCCTAGGGTTATCAAGTTAATGAGTTGAGATATACACAGATTAAGTAGTGATAACTGAGATGACAACATGTGAATCTGTACGCTGTTCCGTGAGACTGATTAAATCGGTAAACCCGAATCCGGTGAAACTACATCTTTTCATAAAGAACACATTATCACATATTGGCGACGAGGATACTGGATGGTTGGGGAAAGTGCCTGATTGAAGACGGATGCGACTGGATGAGTTCAGGTGGCAGACGGTAGGAAGACGTGCTAAGTACGGAGAACTAGCCAGGGCTAAATTGGACCGGAGGATTAACGAGCAGAAACGTAAAGATGAATGCAATGATAGGTACCTTGTCGGCATTTGATGCAAAGGAGCAGACATGGGAAGAGTACTGCGAGATTCTCGATCAGTTTTTTGAAGCAAATGAAAGTGATGACAGAGAGAAGCAGAGAGCTATCCTCATCAGTGTGGTGGGACCAGCCACATACAAGCTCATAAGAAACCTGGTGAGTACAGCAAAGCCTAGCTCGAAAACATACAATGAGATACCAACTCTAATGAGAGAGCACTTCAACCCTAAACCGAGTGAGATCAATTTGATTCCCGTTTCCGTCAGCCTAACGAGACCGTCAATGCATATGTAACAGAGCTGAGACGATTAGCTCATGATTGTAACTTTGGAACTACACTGGAACAGATGTTAAGAGACCATCTAGTGTGTGGTATTAATGATGATCGGATTTAAAGACGTTTACTATCTGAAACAGACCTCACGTTTGAGAGGGCATTCAAGATTGCTGTAGCTGCAGAGGCCGCTAATAAAAATGCACAAGACCCGCAAGCAAAACCACTGTTAGCATGTCACAGTATGAAAATGGACGGAAAAGAGAGAAAGGGAGGAGATTGGAAAACGAGAGAGAAGGAATGCTACCGATGTCATGGAAAGCAACACAGTGCAGCGGAGCGAAAGTTTAAAGAAGCAAAGTGTCACTCTTGTGGAAAAGTTGGGCATTTTGCCAAGGCTTGTAGAAACAGAGAAGGTGCGCCGCGCCCCACTGAGATATCACACAGGGCATAGCGACGCGCGCGTCCACATCGATCACACAATGTAGGCTGTGAGTGTGGGAGGCAGGATAGTGATAGTTCGGAACAAGAAGAAGAGGCATTTACATTAGCTTGCCTGAAAACAGAAACGTCCATACAGTGAATAAAGCCATTTGAAGTAAATGTGGAAGTGAATAAGAAGAAAGTAAATTTTCAAATTGACACAGGGGGTAGTGTGACCGTCATGAATGAAATGAAGTTTAATGAGATGTGGGAAGAAAAACAATGCCCGTCAATAAAACAAATCAAACTCTCGCTCAAATCATACACAGGAGAGACAAATTAAAGTAGTAGGAGTGGCTGAAGTGGAAGTAAACTACGCGTGACAGGGGAAGACATTGTCCCTAGTGGTGGTGAAAGGTACTGGACCTAGCTTGTTAGGAAGAGGATGGCTAGAGGCCCTGAAGCTGAAGTGGGATGAGATAAAGCATAAGAGGACACAGACACAGAGATTACTGGAAGTGCTCATGAAGCATGAGGATGTTTTCAAGCAAGAACTTGGCATGTTAAAAGGCATGAAAGCCACAATTCATGTGTCTGCTGAAGCCCGTCCCAAGTTTTACAGGCCCCGCTCAGTTCCATATGCCATGAGGGCGAAAGTAGAAGAGGAGATAGAGAGACTACTGAAGGAGGGCATTATAGCGCCTGTTAAGTATGCTGAGTGGGCGGCGCCCATTGTACCTGTCCTGAAGCCGGATGGTTCAGTCAGGATATGTGGCGATTACAAATTAACAGTAAACGGTGCCTCTTCTCTAGAGCAATACCCTATTCCCCGTGTTGAAGACCTGTTCAATACACTAGCAGGAGGGAAACAGTTCTTCAAGCTCGATTTAAGCCACGCCTATCAACAGATCGTCATGGACGACGAGTCCAAGAAATACCTAACAATAAACACACACAGAGGCCTGTTCACCTACAATAGGCTTGCGTTCGGAGTATTGTCAGCACCTGCGATTTTTCAGAGAACGATGGAAAGTCTGTTACAAGGCCTGCCTAGGGTAGCTGTTTATTTAGACGACATATTGTTGATGGGGAGAGATGAATCCGAACACCTGAGCACGTTGGACAAGGTGCTCAGGTGACTCAAAGAAGCCGGTCTGCGACTTCACAGATGCAAGTGTGCATTCTTACAGGCTGAAGTGGAATACTTAGGTCACAGGATCAATGCTGATGGTCTGCACCCAGTACAGAGTAAGGTGAGAGCCATTGAGGAGGCCCCACCGCCAACCACAGTGACTGAGCTTAAGGTATACCTAGGCCTGTTAAATTACTATAACAAATTTCTCTCCAATCTTGCCACACGTTTAGCTCCATTACACCAGCTGTTAAGGAAAGACGCTCCATGAGCCTGGAAAAAGGAACAGGAGGACGCTTTCCGTGTGTCCAAACAGCTGCTGGAATCAGCCAAAGTCCTGGGTCACTACACAGCAGACAAGGACTTGGTGCTGGCATGCGTCACCTCAGCATACGGAGTCGGCGGCGTGCTGTCACATGTCATGGGAGATGGAAGTGAAGGAGGAGGAGCTGGTCTATCTTTGCTACTGAAATGAAGGGAAAATCGAATCAACATTTGTGGGCATCCAGACGGTGGAGAAAGCGGATGCAGCAAATGTCACAACAGCCATCAACAGCATGATGGAGAAGGTGTCCTCAGACTGGGACAGAAAGCTGGTTGCCGTGGCCCCGGATGGGGCAGCGGTAATGACAGGAGCCAAAAATGGTGTCGTCAGTCGCCTTAAGCAGGACCAGTGTCGGTACTTGATCTACTCACCCTACCGGATGTGCGACTACAGATGACATCACTACTTCACGCATTATGATCGGGTAGGGGCTAGTTTAGTTTAGGAACAGCGGGAAAAAGTAGATTGACATTAGATGCTGCTCGGGCCTTCAGCCCTCGTGCGCGTTCGCTCGTCCAGGGGTCCTGAGCCTGCAGCCTCACTCCTTAGACGCTGCTCGTGCGCGTTCGCTCGTCCAGGGGTCCTGAGCCTGCGGCCTCACTCCTTAACTCCTTAACCAACTCCATGTCAATGTGGATTGTAAAAACACAGCTCAATAACTATAAAGCTAGCATTAAACAACGCTAGCTAGCAACGTAATCCGTGACGTCATATGTAGTCGAAGGACCCCGAGTCGATATTGCACCAGAGCAGAAATGGAACCCACACCGGCAGTACATTGTTAGCATACACTGCATGGCACACCATCTTGAATTGGCCTTCGGAGATGCCATCCGCAGCAACAATGTATACCAGAGGGTTGAAGACCTCCTAAGTGGGCTGTACACGTTCTATCATGTCAGCCCACTGAACAGAGCTAACTTGATCAGCAGCTTCCACATTCTCGGCCATACACCACTGGTGCCTACCTGAATCGATGGCACCCGCAGGGTAGGGCACCTGCTTCGTGCGCTGGACCACTTCTTACAGGGTTACAAAGGAATCATTCAGCACCTGGAACAGGTAGTGTCTGTAGTTTGCCTTACTACACTAAAGTAATTTGTCAAAGTGGTTTTTGTCAAAATAATGAAAATATTAATGTAATACAGTAAAAATTTTAATTTAGTATGGACTTGTTGATGGAACTATGAAAATGTGCCATTATAGAATAGGTAATATCATAGTTATTTGAAATGAAAGTAACTGGCTAATTGCATTTGTCTGTGTTTTCTAATGTATTTCAGATTCAATCTCCTGATGCTCAAGGTGGCAGGGCTGTCCAGCAGGCCAAAGCAAGGAGGTTCTTCAGCACCGCCAGGGAGACTGTTGTGGTCCAGTTCTTCGGTTTCCTCCATGATATGCTCACCTATCTGAGCAACCTCTCCGCCTGTCTGCAAAGGTCAACTGTCACCATTGCAGAGGCCCACAAATCTCTGTCCGCTACTCAGGCTGTGATACTGAAGTACAAAACAAGGTATGATTTGTGCAATATCACTTGTCTTAGGTCATGGTAAGATACAGTTTAATATGAGAAATTATTATTTCAACAAGACAGAGGGCGTAAGAATGTTATAGTTAATACTGAAATGAAAAGACGATGCTACTGTTTTAAGATGGTGAAATTCATCTTTTATCCCCAGAGATGGTCCCATGATGAAGGCCACAAAGGGCAACTGTTATCAGGGAGTGGCACTCAGCCGGGGGGACAACAAAGCAGTCGCCACCTCACAGGCAAAACTGACAGGGAGGCTTGTAGAGAGCATGAAGAACAGGTTCTAGGATGCAAGTGTCGGGGTTCTGTGTGCCACGAAGCTCGTCGACTTTAAGAACTGGCCAGAGTCAGGGGAAGCAGCAGCAGGTTTGTTTAGTATTATGTTTTGTATGACAGGTCACTCAGGTCTCTACTACTACAGGGTCATTATTTCATAGACTGCAATAAAAACTGTGTGATGTGTCGTGTATTGTTTCAGATTTTGGTGACACTGAAGTGGATGCCCTGGTGGACCACTTCAGGCCTGTGCTGAATGACTCTGGGGTCGATACTGAGCTGATCCCTGACCAGTGGACCATCCTAAAGACCAACTTCTATCTAGAGCCCCAGACCCTTAAGAAGACCAGCTGGTGTGACATCAACAGCAGTCTTCAGTCCTCATGCCCAGACATTCTGGCTTTGGTAGACCTGGTGCTGTCCCTGCCTTCCCCCACAGCAGAGTGTGAGCGGGGTTTCAATGTAAGGAAGCAGGTGAAGACAGACTGGCGCCCTCTCAGACCTACTCCTGGTTCAGCTGTCTTCTCCAAGCATACAGGACTACAACCCCACCTGTGCTGTGGAGCTATGGCACCAGGAGTCCATAAGGAGCAGAAGACCAGACTTCATGGACAAAAATAAGATGGGGGAAACTGAAAGTGAGGAGTCTAGTGAGGACGACTGACTGGGGGTGGGACCCATACTTTGAACCCATACTTTGAAGTTCAAATTAAATGCATACAGGCATGTTATTTTGTTGCACTGTTTTATTATCAATACAAAATGAAATGAAATTAGTTTTCACTTACAATCTGCTCTGACCACTGCTTTTATTCACCACCATAATGTGTTACCATGCAGATTAACTGTATGTATGACACAAAACACAAAAATCTCATTTTATTTTTTGGCCGGTAAAAAAAGTTTGGTGGGTAGAAATGTTCACCTACCAGACATTTGGCTGGTGAACCAAAAAGTTAATTCTGGACCCTGCATGTGGCTGAGGGTACTGACCATCTGCAGCTTTGAGGGACATTCTGATGTTAATGGAGTCAACACACAGTCATGAAGCCCCACAGAGAGGCATCGAACCCAGCAGTGAACAAGAACCCCCCACCTTTACAGATCATGTGACGACTACACATCAGATAGATGATGTCATTAACACACTGTCATGTTTTGTTCTTAGGGGGGCACAGTGATGAGCACACATTGTGTGCTCAGAGAGCTGCAGAGGTCAACACATCTTTTTGTGTTGTCATAGTAGAGATGTGAGTGTGAACACACTGCTAGAGGAAGTGATGCCTCCTCCACTCCTACAGTATGTCTGTAAGAGGAAGATGAAGTCAATCTTCACCCCCAAACCTGTGGCCTCCACCTCCACATTTAAAAGACAAGACCACTAGACCATGAACCTGTACACAGGGTTACCACCTCACATTCATGTGTTCATACAAGCACATGTGTATTTAAGTTGTGTTTGATACACTACAATATAATCAGAACCAGTGCAGTATTTGTCAGGTGAAAACAGAGTTACACTGCAGACTGAAACAAGAAATATGAATTATAAATATATAGCTGGATATGGTAAGAAGGAAGGCCTTGCTATGCCTGTTAGACTATTTCACTTTTTTCTCTGAAAACAAAACTATATTGATGTGTGATGCACTGACAGGACCTCTTTGCTGGTGGATGTGCTCATGGGAAGTGGTTGACAGGAAGTAGGAAGTAGAAGCAGAGCTTGTTACTACAACTGGTTTGTAATTCCTCCACAAAGAGAAAACACCACCCAGGTTAGGATGTAGTGACTGCCATTAAAGTGGATGTAAATGAGGACCGAAGTGGTGCTGTGTTGAAGAGGTTTAGGAAGACTGACCTGAGAGTTTCCAGTCTACATTGTGGACTCCCCAGTCCAGCAGAGAGCAGCTTGACTCCTGAATCCTGCAGATCATTGTTACTCAGGTCCAGCTCTCTCACACTAGAGGAGGTGGAGCTGAGGACTGAGGACACAACTTCACAGCTTCTGTTTGACAGATTACAGTAACTCAACCTGAATGGAGACACACACACACACACACACACACACACACACACACACACACACACACACACACACACACACACACACACAATAAGTATGTAATACATTTATACAGCACTTTATCTAGACACCCAAAGCGCTTCACATTGAAGGGGGAAACTCACCTCAACCACCACCAATGTGTAGCACCACCTGGGCGATAAATGAGGACTGAAGTGGTGCTGTGTTGAAGAGGTTTAGGAAGACTGACCTGAGAGTTTCCAGTCTACATTGTGGACTCCCCAAACCAGCAGAGAGCAGCTTGACTCCTGAATCCTGCAGATCATTGTTACTCAGGTCCAGCTCTCTCACACTAGAGGAGGAGGAGCTGAGGACTGAGGACAGAACTTCACAGCTCCTCTCTGACAGATTACAGTAACTCAACCTGAATGGAGACACACACACACACACACACACACACACACACACACACACACACAATAATTATGGAATACATTTATATAGCACTTTATCTAGACACCCAAAGCGCTTCACATTGAAGGGGGAAACTCACCTCAACCACCACCAATGTGTAGCACCACCTGGGTGATAAATCAGGACTGAAGTGGTCCTGTGTTGAAGAGGTTTAGGAATACTGACCTGAGAGTTTCCAGTCTACATTGTGGACTCCCCAGTCCAGCAGAGAGCAGCTTGACTCCTGAATCCTGCAGATCATTGTTACTCAGGTCCAGTTCTCTCACACTAGAGGAGGTGGAGCTGAGGACTGAGGACACAACTTCACAGCTCCTCTCTGACAGATTACAGTAACTCAACCTGAATGGAGACACACACACACACACACACACACACACACACACACACACACACACACACACACACACACACACACACACAAACACAATAATTATGGAATACATTTATACAGCACTTTATCTAGACACCCAAAGCGCTTCACATTGAAGGGGGAAACTCACCTCAACCACCACCAATGTGTAGCACCACCTGGGCGATAAATGAGGACTGAAGTGGTGCTGTGTTGAAGAGGTTTAGGAAGACTGACCTGAGAGTTTCCAGTCTACATTGTGGACTCCCCAGTCCAGCAGAGAGCAGCTTGACTCCTGAATCCTGCAGATCATTGGTACTCAGGTCCAGCTCTCTCACACTAGAGGAGGAGGAGCTGAGGACTGAGGACACAACTTCACAGCTCCTCTCTGACACATTACAGGAACTCAACCTGAATGGACACAGACACAGACACAAAGACACAGACACAGAGACACAGACACAGAGACACACACACACACACACACACACACACACACACACACACACACACACACACATATATCACTCTATCATATACTAATGGATCTAATACTTTTGATTTTACTATTTGTTTTCATCATGACAACAGTTTGGATAATAGTACTTTATTATAGTACTCATCTAAACACGGATATAACAAAATATTACTACTACGAGAGTACTATTACTGCTGCTACTTTTACTAGTAGCCCTACAATAACTGCAATGGCTGTTTGTTATAACACAATTTGTACTACTACTGCTACTACTGTGACTACTAATACTATTGCTACTACTAGACTAGTTCTAGTAGTACTACTGCTACTATTACTGCTTTTACTACTGCTGCTGATTCCAATACTACCTGCTTGTTTTATGATTACTGCTACTTAAAACTATTACAACGACTGTTTTGATAGTTGTAATTATTCTATCATTTTAATGTCTTTAATACTTTTGATTTTAGAACCTGTAACCCCAGTAACACTATCAATCATCAGTGTAATGAAACAATATTTTCTCACCAATGGAAAAATATAATCTATACACTTACAGAGCTGTACTGGAGGCTTTGACCACTGGCAGCAGCCTCAGAAGACCCTCCTCTGAAGCAGAGTATTTCTTCAGGTCAAACACCTCCAGCTCCTTTTCTGAAGACAATAAGATGAAGACCAGAGCTGACCACTGAACAGGAGAGAGCTGGTCTGTGGAGAGTCTTCCTGATGTCAGGTACTGTTGGATCTCCTCCACTAGAGAATGGTCATTCAGTTCATTCAGACAGTGGAACAGATTGATGCTTCTCTCTGGAGAGAGATCCTCCCTGATCTTCTCCTGGATGTACAGGACTCTTTTCTTATTGGTCTTTGACAATCTTCCTGTCTTTCCCAGCAGGCCTTGTAGGAGATTCCAACTGCGCTCCAGTGAGAGGCCCAGAAGGAAGCGCAAGAACAAGTCCAGATGTCCGTTTGGACTCTCTAAGGCCTTGTCCACTGCTGTCTGGTAAAGGTCTGGTTTTTTACGTTTATCTCCAAGTGGTTTAGACCTGCAGGAGGTTGACTGTGTTTCTGACAGCAGATTGACTCTAGTTTTGATGAATGAGAGAAAGACATAAAGAGCAGCCAGAAACTCCTGAATGCTCAGATGGACAAAGCAGAAGACCTTGTCCTGGTAGAGCCCACACTCCTCTTTAAAGATCTGCGTGAACACTCCTGAGTACACTGAGGCTGCTCTGATATCAATGCCACACTCTGTCAGGTCTGCTTCATAGAAGATCAGGTTGCCTTTCTCCAGCTGTTCAAAGGCCAGTTTCCCCAGAGACTCAATCATCTTCCTGCTCTCTGTATTCCAGTGTGGCTCTGTCTCAGATCTCCCATGATACTTCACATTCCCCTGGATGGACTGAACCACCAGGAAGTGGATGTACATCTCAGTCAGGGTCTTGGGCATCTCTTCTCTATCCTCTGTTCCCAACACGTGATCCAGAACTGTAGCAGTGATCCAACAGAAGACTGGGATGTGACACATGATGTGGAGGCTTCGTGATGTCTTGATGTGTGAGATGATTCTTCTGGCTTGCGCCTCATCTCTGAATCTCTTCCTGAAGTACTCCTCCTTCTGTGGATCAGTGAACCCTCTCACCTCTGTCACCATGTCAACCCATTCAGGAGGGATCTGATTGGCTGCTGCAGGCCGTGTGGTTATCCAGAGGCGAGCAGATGGAAGCACATTCCCCTTGATGAGGTTTGTCAGCAGCACGTCCACTGAGGTGGACTTTGTGACATCAGTCCAGATCTCATTGTTCTGGAAGTCCAGAGGAAGTCGACACTCATCCAGACCGTCAAAGATGAACACAACTTGGAACTTGTCAAAGCTGCAGATTCCTGCTTTCTTGGTTTCAATAAAGAAGTGATGAAGAAGTCCCACCAAGCTGAACTTTTTATCTTTCAGCACATTCAGCTCTCTGAACGTGAATGGAAATGTGAAGTGTATATTGGGGTTGGTTTTGTCTTCAGCCCAGTCCAGAGTGAACTTCTTTGTTAAGACTGTTTTACCGATGCCAGCCACTCCCTTTGTCATCAATGTTCTGATTGGTTTATCTTGTCCAGGTAAGGGTTTAAAGATGTCCTCACATTTGATCAGTGTTTCTGGTCTCACTGGTTTCCTGGATGCTGTTTCAATCTGCCTGACCTCATGTTCATTATTGACCTCTCCACTGCCTCCCTCTGTGATGTAGAGCTCTGTGTAGATCTGATTGAGAAGTGTTGACTCTCCTGGTTTAGCGATGCCCTCAAACAAACACTGAAACTTCTCCTTCAGAGCTGCTTTGAGGTTACTCCGGCACATGGGAACAAGGTTTTCTGAATAAACAAATAAAGCAGGGAATCAGTGAATGGATGTTACTGTAATGTGAGAAACAGAAACTTTACCAAGCTCCATAGTATTACTTCAGCTCATCACTGGTGGATGGACAAGCAGGTCTGATTTAAGACAAACAATGAAGACATGTATATAATTTATATAAAGGGTAGATTTATCCAAGTGCATTTCCACAAACAACCTGCTTCATTTCTACTGTAATAATATTTTGCTGGTTGCTGTTCCAGCTCTCGTAGTAACCATGTATTAGTTAGGAGCTCTTTATTGGGATTATGGGGACAGTGGTGATGTCTTAAAGAGGTTCTCTCTGGTATTATTGCTCTGATGTGAACCAATGTCATCAGCATTTTACACCCACATCATCCAACCAATAGCTTAACCAGATTATCCATTAGATTTCTTTTATTTACCATCCAAATGGAGATTGTCTGAACCTCCTTTGATAAATCTACATTTTCAGCAGAGTTTTAAAATAGTTTCCTCTCCCACTTTGTCTCTATTGACCCTTTACATTACAGGTTCCCAACCTTGGGGTCGCCACGCCAAGCGGGGTCGCATTGAATTGAAATGGGGTTGCCTAAAATTTCTAGTAATTCATCAATACAAATAATAATTATTATGATAATAAAAACAACACACACGATTTAAAACAACTCACTTCCCCTCATAAAAATCGAGTTCTCGGCATATCTTGATTCACGCCATCACAAGTGACCAATGTGCAGATTCCCAATCTCAACCAAATAGCAAGCGAAGTTTGTAAGCAAATCAGAGTGATGGAAAATGGAAAGATTTCTTCGCCCACCTGTGCCCTCCACATCTTTGAGTGAAACGGAGAAACTGACACCAAAAAGAAAGAGAAAACACGATGAACCCTTCCTTCAGTTTGGATTTACTAGCATAACTGAACACAACGAGGAAAGGTCGCATGTCTGCTGTGTGGTAACGTCCTGTCTATGGACAGCATGAAACCCAACAAGCTCAAGAGACATTTTGAGACAAAGTGTAAAGAATATGTAGGCAAACCAAAACCTTTCTTTGAAAATAAATATGCCGAGCTGAATAAGCAGCGAGTGTACTTCAGAAAGACAACGACTGTCAGTGAGTGAGCCTTGAAAGCATCTTTTGAGGTGGACGAGTGTCTTGTTGCAAAGGCTATGAAGCCACATACCATCGCTGAGACTTTGATATTGCCAGCTGCCACTGAAATGGTAAAAACGATGTGTGGGGAGGGAGAAGTGCAAAAAACTGAAGACAATACCATTGTCTGATAACACAGTGAAAAGAAGGATAGATGCCATCGCTAGTGACCAAGAGAGCACACTAACAGACCGACTACGAAATTCCCCAGCCTATGTTCTACAAACGGATGTCAGCACAGAAGGGAGAAATGCCCATGCTTTGACATTTGTTCATTATATGCAGGAGAATGCTATTCACCAGGGTATTTTGTACCGTCTCCCTCTTCCTGAACAAGAGACTGCCAAGGCAATGTACCATGTCTCCACAACTATATGGAGACAACAACATTCCATGGGAGCGTATGGTAGGGTTTTGTACAGATGGGGCTCCGTCTATGGCGGGGCGGCGAGCAGGCCTACGTACGTTAATCGTGGAACTGGCGCCCTCTGTCGTGTGGAATCACTGCATGATTCATCGTGAGCGACTGGCATCCAAGGAACTGAGTGTGCCCACCACAGACATTCTGCAGCAGGTTGAAGCCATGGTGAACCACATCAAACCACATCCACTGCGTGCAGGTCTACTTGCTAAACTATGCGGCGATGTGGGCTCTGAACACGACAACTTGCTCTTTCACACAGAGGCACGGTGGTTGTGGAGAGGGAGGGTGCTGGAGCCATTTTTAAGTTGAGAAATGAACTGTTGGTGTTTTTCATTGATGTGAAAAAAAACCAAACAGATTTTGTCGACTTTCTGTGTGACCAGCAAAAAATGCTCCTCTTGCGTATGTAACGGATATCTCTGGAAAACTTAATGAACTGAAGATAAGCATGCAGGGAAAAACAAGAATATCGTGCAGATGAGTGACCGTGCTGATGGATTCAGGAGGAAACTCACATTCTGGAGAGAAAGCCTTCCAAAAGCAAACGTCACCCCTTTCCCCCAGCTGAGCAAGTTTCTAACAGACACGGCATCGATGACCAGTGCTCCACAAAGATGATGTGCGAGCCCCTGAAACGCCTACAAGAGCACTTTCCCACTTACTTTCCAGACTTGGATATGTCAAAGTTTGACTGGGTGAGGGACCCATTCCACTGTGCTGCAGGCTCGGTGGACCCACCTGCCACTGCTACTGAACAGCTGATTGAACTGAGCTGTGACAGAACACAACAGGGACCGCATTCACGAGTGGCGATGGAGGAATTCTGGTTTGGAGCAACAGAAGAGTACCCAGAGATCTCACAGTGTGCTTTAAATCTGTTGGCTCCTTTTGGGAACACATATTGCAAAAACAAATACCGGTGTGAGTTCCACTTGGAAAAGGAGAAGGAAAAGCAGAGATTAAGAGGAAAGGAATGGAGATATGGCAGACAAGGTGGGAGGAAGACCAGAAAGGAAGGGGGTATTACAAAAGAAGAAGAAGAAGAAGAAGAAGAAGAAGAAGAAGAAGAAGAAGAAGAAGAAGAAGAAGAAGAAGAAGAAGAAGAAGAAGAAGAAGAAGAAGAAGGAAAGACATACTTGTGTGAAGTGGATTTAGTGCTCTTGTGTGCATGAAGTCAAAGCAGTGTTGGTGAGTGGATGTAGCTGCAGAGATGAGATGCACTCTGTCTACTACACCACCCAACTTTGAAAGGCTGCAGCGAGATGTGCAAGCTCAACTGCCCCATTAAATATCTGAGCGACACCAACCATGGGTCCTGTGGGAGGGGGCTCTGAGCAGTCTGAGTATGTGTGTGTGTGTGTGTAATTTTCGTATGGTTTTTTTTCCCTTGTTTTTATATTGTGTTTGTATTGTGTGTGGGAAAAAGTAGATGACTCAAAAAAACTTAATAACAAAAAAGAGACACCAATCATAAAACATAAAACACCTAATAAATATACAGAGTTGTCAGGGGTAGAGCCTACATGTGGTCTAAAATGAACATTTTCTTGCAGCAAATTAATTCTGGTGTAATTGTAGAGTGTCTGGGGTCAGTGGAGGTTAGTGACTTCAAAGTGGGGTGACGAGCCAGAACAGGTTGGGACCCCTGCTTTACATGGTGTTGAGGCTTTGGAATAAAGAGTCTCTTACTGCTCTCCAGACAGGCAGCCAGCTCCTCCTGCTTCATACTCCTCAGGAAGTGCTGGGTGATCTTCAGAAGTGCCTCTCTGGTACTCCTGCTCTGCTCCTCCTCTTCCCTCTGTCTCCCTAAGCACTCTGGGTAATCTGAACTCAGAACCTTCTGGAACCTCTTCAGCTCCTTCTTCACAAAAGTGACAATGTTCTCCTCAAGCAGCTGGAAATGAATCAGTATGTGAATTAAAGTTTCATGTTAAAGTCATGGAACAAAACATCAAGCCCATCTGTCACTGATTAAAAACCACTGGTGTGAACAGTGGAGCATGAAGACCATCATGACCACAATGATGTTTTTCATTTCATCTGTAGGTGAAGTAAAAGCTGTTGATGTACATTTACACACCATAAATATGGAGTCCAGGTCTGTTTGATGCTCCTGGACAGACTGACCACTGAGAACCTCTGACCTCTCCTGGTGGTCTCTGTGGAGCACACATGACATGTTAGGTCTCTAGACACACACACACACACACACACACACACACACACACACACACACACACACACACACACACACACACACACACACACACAAAGGAGGTTACAGGTGTTGTGTAGTGATGGATGCAGGTAGAAACACAAGGTGAACACCACTGTAAATACTGATGTGGTTATTAGATGAGATGTTGTGAGAGAAGAAACTGAACCAGCAGAAGGTTCAGACCAATTCCATGTGTCATGACTTGTTACTACCTCTGTCTGTTCAGTAGAGTCTGATAACAACCAAACCATCTGTTCATATCAGCTGTTCAATTCTGACCTCTGTTCAGTAGAGGGGTGTCCATCTTTGAAATTAATAAGTCGTCCTTTAGAGTGGTCACTCTTCATGGACACACAGCTGGGTGCAGGGGGGTCTGGTCTCTCCTGATGGGTCCTGCTAGAAACAGAGGAAGACTATTTAATAAGTCTTGTTCTGAAGATGTATTAAGTAGGTATGGGTCAGAACAGTCGACTACTGTGTCAGCTTTTGTATGTTTAGATGTGAGGTTTTTATCTTGTGTCAGTCCATCAAACTTTATTTGAATCCCATCTTTCATACAGGTTAGTGCAGTTCAAAGTGTTTCACACATGACTGACAAGCCCATAACAACACACAACAATCTGACACAACCTGACAATAAGGAACATATATACACTTGAATAAAAGCTAGACAAATAAACCAGATAACATAGATTAAAAGGACAAAACCAAACAAAGACATGTAAAATTGATAAAAACATGATAATATTAATAACAATAAAATAACAACATAAATAAAATCTAATAAGTGAGTAAGATAAAGTAAATCAGTAGATTGTAGATCTTTTATAATGATGTTCCCGATGGATCTGACTAGCTTTTCTTAATCTCTTAAAGTAATTAAATAGATGAGCCAAGTATATGTAGATTAGTGCTACGTCAGTTTGGCAAATTACTTTTCTGAGAGGGAATCGCTGGTTGTTAGTAAGCAGCGTGTTACTGGTAGGGACACATTATGGTTGTTCGAGTGAACGCACTGATCTTGTCCGCCAGGTGAGGAAGGTGCTTGTCTCGGCCTTGAAGCTGAAGATTTAATTCATTCAGCTTTCAAATATATCGCTGAGATAGGACAAGTTCATCAGAAATTGTTCTTCACTGAACTTGTTTGCAACTCCATGCATACCCTCCTCCTCCAGAAACACCCGCATTTCCTCTCTGAGCTGAAAGACTCCCGACAACACTTCACCTCGCGAGAGCCACCTAGCGTCGCTGTGAAACACCACTGCTGAATGTTCAGCTCCCATCTCCCCACAAAGTGCAGAGAACAGCCGCGCTCTCAGGGGTCTTGTTTTGATGACACTGACCACGTAACAACATGGGTCAAAACCTGGTTTAGGTCCGGGCTAATCAGTCTTGATGCTAGCGCTGCTCTGTGTATGACACAGTGCGTCCATTGTGCGTTTGGCGAGACCCTCTTGATTAGTGGCTGCAGTCCCTTCGTTTTCCCTGCCGTGGTCTGTGCACCATCCGTGCAAACGCCCGCACAGTTCTCCCATTTCAGCCCAGGTTCTGTCAGGTACCAGTCCAGAAGCCTGAACAGCTCATCAGCCGTCCTGTACTTGGGACGTACCTGCAGAACAGCAAGTCCTCACACAGTGGCTCTGACGTGACAAAGCCAACAAGAGCAATAAACAAGCAGTCTTTACTGCTGTCAGTAGCCTCGTCCACTAGCAAGGTGAAACGTTTGTCTTTCAGTTTTTCAGTGAGTTGTTCTTCAAGGTCATTTGAAAGGTCGCATATACGTCTTGCAACTGTGCCATTGGACAGAGGGACAGCCTTCAGTTTTGCGGCGCTTGTCTCATCAAACATAGTTGACGCCATATCTAAAGCCACGGGAAGTATGAGCTCCTCTGCTATTGTGTGTGGTTTCTTGCACTGGGCAGTTGTGTATGTGACTTTGTGTGACGCCATTAGTGCTTTGTTGTTCACTGATGCAGGACTTACAAAGCCATGCTCCTGCTGTCGGTATGCACCAAGTCTTCTCTGACAGAACTCCAGTGCCTTGTTGACATGACCGGGGTGTAATGTCTCTAAGTGTCTTCTTCGTGTGTTTGGTCTCACAGTACCAGCTGCCAGAGTTTTCACACATAAAATACACACTGGTCTCTCCTCATCTCCCACCACATTCACTGTGAACCCAGGAGCAAGACAGGCTTCGTCACATTGTCTTAACTTGGTTTTTGGTTGATTACCGTCAGTGAAGCACTTTGTCTTGTTTGTCTCGGAAGCATCTCCTGTCTTTCTTTTCGTCCCTGTCAAATGTCTCTCCATTCTGAGAACCTACAGACTCTGTCTCATGAAAGCAGGTTTTGTTGATTGTTCCACCGTGAAAAAGATTCTGATGTCAAAACAGTAGTTCCAGTCTACATTCCCCACCAGTCACACATGTGACCCCTGTCATACCCATGTGCCCCCCAGGGGGGCGCCACACACTTTGAAAAACGCTGGGTTAAAGGAAGTATTGTAAATGCTCATAGGTATCAGGAAAACACAGATCTTGCCATAAAGAGAGCGTCCTGACTGGATGCATCACCGCCTGGCATGGGAACTGTCCTGCGCACAACCACAAAACCCTGCAGAGGGTTGTGGGACGGCCCAGGACTTCAGAGGATGTGGGTTTCCCTCCATCCAGGACATATATAACGGACGCTGTGTCAGCAAAGCCTGCACAATCATCAAACATCCCAGCCACCCCAACTATGGACTGTTCCAGCTGCTACCGTCAGGCAAGCGGTACCGCAGCCTCAAAGCCCGGACCAGTAGAACCCGGAACAGTTTTTTCCACCAAGCAACCAGGCTTTTGAACAACGAACATTAACGACACTAAGCCTGGTGTCGGACTGACTGGTACTGACCTATGGTCTGCAGCGGATCATCAGTTTACATCAGTTTACCCACACACACACACACACACACACACACACACACACACACACACAATTTTGCATACAAAAATACACAATATGCAAACTACACACACATAGGCACATTTATCAAGGTAGAGCCAACACACACACAGCACCTTACACACCCCACACACTACTTATTATTATTATTACTGCTTTCTGTGTTGTTTTGTTGTTATGTTATTGGTGTTGTTGCTGTAGTGTTGAGGAGCCGAAACATCAGAATTTTACTCTCTTGTACTTACAGAGGCAACAATAAAGGATTTTGAAAGAAGACAATTGAATATTGGAACAAAGACAAAAGTCATTTGAAATATTTTGGATCACCTTGCCTTCACCAATTCACCACATCAGCACAGTAAATATTGTCAATAATCATCACGCTGTGATGAATGGGACACACACCCAAAGAGAACATCTCTGTTGGACATTGTTATTGGACACGTGAAGAGAACAGTACTGCCCCTCCAATGCAAGAGAGGAACAAGAACTTTGGTTTTAACTGATGGTCACTACAGATGTGACCATAGACCTCACCTCTGTTCAGTAGAGGGGCGTCCATATCTGAATTTAAGAGGTGGATCCATAGACTGGTCACTCTTCATGGACACACAGCTGGATACAGGGGAGTCTGCTCTCTCTTTTTCTCTTTTTTCATTTCCCCCCTTTTTTCTCCGAATTGTACTTGGCCCCCCCTCTTCCGAGTCGTCCCGGTTGCTGCTCTGCCCCCTCTTCAGAGCCGGGGAGGGCTGCAGACTAGAGCCTGGTCTCTCCTGATGGGTCCTGCTAGAAACAGAGGAAGACTATTTAATAAGTCTTGTTCTGAAGATGTATTAAGTAGGTATGGGTCAGAACAGTCGACTACTGTGTCAGCTTTTGTATGTTTAGATGTGAGGTTTTTATCTTGTGTCAGTCCATCAAACTTTATTTGAATCCCATCTTTCATACAGGTTAGTGCAGTTCAAAGTGCTTCACACATGACTGACAAGCCCATAACAACACACAACAATCTGACACAACCTGACAATAAGGAACATATATACACTTGAATAAAAGCTAGACAAATAAACCAGATAACATAGTTTAAAAGGACAAAACTAAACAAAGAACAGTAAAAATGATAAAAACATGATAATATTAATACTAATAAAATAACAACATAAATAAAATCAAAAAAGTGAGTAAGATAAAGTAAATCAGTAGATTGTGGATCTTTTATAATGATGTTCCCGATGGATCTGACTAGCTTTTCTTAATCTCTTAAAGTAATTAAATAGATGAGCCAGATATATGTAGATTAGTGCTACGTCAGTTTGGCAAATGACTTTTCTGAGAGGGAATCGCTGGTTGTTAGTAAGCAGCGTGTTACTTGTAGGGACACATTATGGTCCACATGAAGTTATGGTGCAAATAAAACACATGACTGATAGAACAAGGTGTATACATGCAGCATCTCTTTATTGTGAATGTGTGAGGGCCTGAATAACAATCATAGGTCTTCATTGAAGTAAGTGGGTCCAGGAAAAGTAGAGCCTAATTAATAGAGCTTCCTTGAGACCAACTAGTCGACTATTCACTCAGACAACCTCCCGACTAGTCGACTTGGAACAAACTGACTCCACCATATTTCTATTTTGTGTCTGTTATAGGAGCCCTTCACATCATGTGTAAATAAAAGAATGTAAATAGGAAAATATTTATTTTGGCAGTGTGATGGTTGAGGTGATAGGCAGCTGTTTTAAGGAAACAGGTTAAAGGAAGTAGTATTGTAAATGCTCATAGGTATCAGGAAAACCCAGTTCTTACCATAAAGAAGACAATTTAATATTGGAACAAAGACAAAAGTCATTTGAAATATTTTGGATCACCTTGCCTTCACCAATTTACCACATCAGCACAATAAATATTGTCAATAATCATCACACTGTGATGAATGGGACACAAACCCAAAGAGAACATCTCAGTTGGGCATTGTTATTGGATACGTGAAGAGAACAGTACTACCCCTCCAATGCAGGAGAGGAACAAGAACTTTGGTTTTCACTGATGGTCACTATAGATGTGACCTTAGACCTCACCTCTGTTCAGTAGAGGGGTGTCCATCTCTGAATGTATAAGGTAGATCCATAGACCAGTCACTCTTCATGGACACACAGCTGGGTACAGGGGAGTCTGGTCTCTCCTGATGGACTGGACTTCAACACAACACAAACAGACCTTTGACTGATGATGTCATGATGACATCACTGCTGAGCTCTGAGATGGAGACCAGTCATAGACCAGTTAGAGATCCTCATCTTACCTCTTAGCTTTGGTCTGGCTGTCATGTTCCCCAGACAGAGTGGTTTTAGAGGTAGAACCTCCCTCCTCTCTCTCCTCAGACACATTCATAGCAGAGTGTAGACCTTCACACAAACACACACACAACATGCTGTGTTAGCTGGACACATTATTTCCATAAGCTTTTCATCAGAGGATCAGTTATTTGTAGGCTTGTCATCATTAGTAACATGTCACATACACACATTGTATAAAATACTAGAACCCCCTGCTGTCTGCATCTAACAGACTGACCAGAAACATCCAGAAAGAAGGATTTGAAGCCTTGTGGTCCATCGAGACCTGGACTGTTTAACAGGTGGTTGTGTTAAAGGGGGTGGATCTCAGTGTTGGAAGGCGGTAGTGTTTTCTACACTCAGTAGATGAACAGTAGATAAAATGTACTTCAGTCAAACTTATCTGGGCTGTCAGAGCAGTTGTGAGACTTCCTGCTTAACTCACCAGCAGAACGAGGAGAGACAACACACTATAACCTGTTGGCTGCTGTTGGTTCTGTCTGGATACCACTGAAGGGAAAACACAAAACATTCTCATGAAATGTTCATCTCAACACCAAAGTCAGACAGAAATGCTGGAAATCCTCATACAATGAATTCCAATGAATATTCACATCTGAAAGCAACACATAATGTTGGGTATTGGACCCCTGAAACTGGCTGGTTGGATGATTGACCACTAGAGGGCTCAGGTCAGAGAGCACAGAATCATCAGTTTGAGTTAAGTCCTTTACTTGCAGAGTGGTAATAGTTCCAGCAGTACAAACGGTACAGCATAACGGAGCATATCTCTATAGTTTCTGAAATAAACACAAAGAACACAAACGCATGACTGTCTGTGAGTTGTTACTGGTAGCCAGCATAACAAAGCATTTAAGCATCGCACAATGAAATCTGCATCCTCTCAGGAATCAGGAACAATTTATCGTCATTTCTTACATCTACTTGCATACACAAAGAAATGACAATTAATTTTCTCCCAGCCCACAGAAGTGCAACACAAGAAACACACATCCAGAATTTCCCAAAAACAACACCACCAAAAACACACAAAACAGAGAACAAAGCAAAAAAACAACAAACAGTTAACAACACAGTCCACTCAGTGCAACGCAGTCCACAAGATTCCTCTGTCCACAGAACGAATTGCAGCCAGGATTACTGTGGTATGCACGTGTAGCGCCTCTCTAGCGGGTTTGGCTATAGTGAGAGGTGGCTATCCTGTGTTCTTTAAAACCTCTAATCAAATAAGTGGGGTGTCACTAATAAAAATATCAGTGTTTAACTTGTGTGTGTGTGTAATCACTACTTAGTAGGCTATATGCAATACTCTTTTTCTTAATTACCTTAAAATATCAAAAGTAATCATTCAACACCACTGTGTTATAAGAAGTTTAAAATATTTACTTAGAAAATATTGTTCAATATGTAAATGCTTCGTTTTCAAATATCTTTTGAAATCTCCCAGTCAAATGCATACACATACACATTGAAACATAAGTTCCCAAGAAAAAGAAAATAGCTGGCAATAACCTAGCCTACTTTCAAATACCCAGTTCAAATGATGCAGGCCTGAGTGTAGCTTGTGAACGTTGTAGCCTTAAACCAAATGGCTGCTTCCCCACGCAGGCAAAAACAAAATGGCTGCTTCACCACGCAGGCAA
Source organism: Lampris incognitus (assembly GCF_029633865.1). NCBI lineage: Eukaryota > Metazoa > Chordata > Actinopteri > Lampriformes > Lampridae > Lampris > Lampris incognitus. The sequence continues at coordinate 40,418,279 of NC_079226.1, forward strand.
AAACAAAATGGCTGCTTCCCCACGCAGGCAAAAACAAAAGAACGGTACCTTTCCTCAATGGAATGTAGCCTCCAATACACAAGGTCCAAGGCGGCGGCAGCAGGAGCAGATATGACAAGAAGATTCACGATGGTGACGATCTCGGCAAAGTCCACCACTCGGCAACGCTATCCGGCTCCGTCGGGGTCTTTGTTCGTCGTCCGCGTCGCAGTTCCACACAGGCTTTGCTAGTCGAGGTCGCTGGTCGCTAGCTTGTTAGCAAAGTCCATGCAAAAGCACTAGCCACTAAGTCAGCGGCTAACTTAACTTCTTTCGGTCTTCTTGTGCTGAGTAGTTCACTCAAAACGGACAGAAGTATCACCATTAAAGTTTAGTATAAGAGTCCTGGTTGAACACTTTCACTAAAAATGGTGCACACCTTAACATAACATTTCGTGTTTTTCTTTTCAGCAGACAACACGCTACTTCCCTCGTACTCCTTCGTCGCTCACTCTCAACCCACTCCCTCGCCCTTTGACCTCCAATGTGATTGGCTCATTCACCAGAGTTTGAAAAAAAAAACTAACTTCACAAAACATTTGTGTACCTCTTTCTTCCTATTCTTACGGGCATTTTTAAAGCATTTTCACATATATTATTACACAACAAATATTTAACATTTTTAGATGCTGTATTCAGTAAAACATGAACATTACCCAACATGCATTTCTCTGTGAGCAAAATCATACCTTCCTTGTTGGTCAATGAATCTTAACAATTTAACCGTAAATTCTATTTATTAAACTATGAAATTATTTATTCAAAATGATATCTTATAATAATGAATACATTTCAACAGGGTTACACATGGGCTAGCAGTTAGCTTAGCATGCCCCGCTTCCGCGTCCTGTCCGACCGCTCTCGGTGTTTCCTCCCCGGGCGCAGCTCCAGGCAGGGGCCGTGGTCCCTGGATCCATCGTACGAAGCAGACCAGGCTCCCTCAGCCGATCCAAAGCTAGCTCTCCCAGGCAGACACCTGCGACACACCTGGTGAACTCAGGTCCTGTCACAGCCTCTCGCCCTTGACATCAAAGCGATCGCCCCTGACACCTACTACACCAGCTGACACCTGCTGACCCCTCCTTCACCCCGGCACGCCAGCTGGCCATCAAGCAATAGCCCTCACCCTTAAAAGGCCTCCACTGTGGACCAGTCTGCGCTGGAACGTCGCCTTTCATGGACTTCTGCCTGCTTGTCTACCTGCCACTGAGCCAACTCCTGCTCTACCCCTGAGATCGGTCACTTCAATAAAGACTTGATTCTTCCCTTACCTGGTTGTCCCGTCTGCTTTTGGGTTCTTTCCTGATACGTGACAGGTCCACATCAAGTCAAACAGACCTTCTTGTTGTGGTTTCACCGCCCCGAGCTGCCTCCCCGGCACGTTCCCGCCACTCCTCCAGCTCGGACGCGCCGGGAACATCCGGGCGCTCGGTTCGCGCTCTGAGGGGACGAGCACTGCGCTGCACCAGGTGTTGGCCACCATCCATCAGGCGCACCTGCGGCAGTCAGGCAGCCTCTACCAGAAGCCTCCCGGACCGCCTCTCTGGACTTGGACGTCCTGAGCCCTGCGGTGAAGCTCTGACAAGCCTGTTCCAGTGGCTCCTGGGCACCCTCTTCTGTGTCTGTTCCCACGCTGCTGTTTTGTTTCTCAGTGTTTAACTCCCGTGTTCCGGTTTTTCCTCTCGCTGTTTTTGTTTCCCTCCGCAACTTCCACGCTCCCCGCGTCTCCCTCGCTCATCGTCCCCAGCAACCATCACGTCTCCCCGGACCCCCTCCAGCGATCTCCCTCCGCGTCTCTCCCCCTGGACTCCTCTCTCCGCGTCTCTCTCTCTGGACCCCTAACTCCGCGTCTCTCTCGATGGACCCCTCCCTCCGCGTCTCTCCCCCTGGACCCCTCCCTCCACATCTCTCTCTCTGGACCCCTAACTCCGCGTCTCTCTCCCTGGACCCCTCCCTCCGCGTCTCTCTTCCTGGACCCCTGCCTTCGGATTTGACTTCCTGGATCACGGACTCGGACTTCCTCGGACAACCCCTCGCTCAACGGATTTGGGCTTTGGTAGCCAGGCGCGCGCACATCGTCTCAACACCCCGCCAAACATCTCTCCATTATTACACGTAGGACAGATGTTGCAAGTTAGACACCAGCTTTCATTACACACACGTAGTATAGCACACATCTCACAAACAGACCCGCTATCCGCACCATGCAGCCCCCCACCTCAGATCCACTCCCCTGTTATTATTTTGGGCAGTTTGTTTGTTTTATCCTGCATTAAAATCGCCTTCGGGTTTCTCAGGACTCTGTGTCCGTCTGCCTTTGGGTTTCGCTGCGCTGGCCTCTGGTCTCCATTTGAGATCCATAAGACTTCTATTTTCATCCGTAGAGGAAACACAGAGAGAAGATGCTTCTTGTTCTCTTTGGTCGGTCCTGGATGTCTGTGGACATTTGACCACATCTTCCTAACTTCAGTATCAACGTCTAGAAACGTCAGAATGACATCAGACCAGTCCAACCAGTCTAACCAGTGGTCGGGTCTCGTCTGTGCCAGACAAACCACATATCAGGTAGTTTAGTTTATCTGCGGCCACTAGACAGAAGATAAGGATCGCATCTTGGGCAGTGGACTGAAGAAAAGCCTCAAAACTCAGAAATGACACTGAGGTGGAGAAACTTTTATCAATTCAAAACTCAGCAGCTGAGGTAGAAAGTCAATGTTGTGAAAATCTGTCTGACATGACACAAAATCACAGCTCCAGAACATCATAAATAATAAAATATTACTGAGGGGAAACCAGAGAAATGGTAAACGCTCATGTTTCTGTATTGACACATCCGGTTTGGTAAATGGTTTCCTGTGGTTTCATCAATTATTACATGTGTTTGGAGTCAGTGGCGTGCTCAGTCCTCTCTGTAGTTAAGTAATATATTTTTGTTGGGTGCTCTTTGGTCCAAGGTTAGCAGTTTCAGATGACAAAAAGAGAACAAATCTCTGACCAAGGCACTCCGTGTAATTAAAATGTATGGAGCCTCAGAAACGTTCAAAGTGCTGCTTCCTGGTTTAGAGGTCTAGAGTGTTCTTCACCAACAGGCCTCGTCTCTGGTCCGTCTTTTCTTGATGACAAATGTCTTGAACGGGTTTCAGTCAAATCCCCCATTAAACAAGCGGCTTAGTCGTCTTTAACGTGGTCCCAGACACGGCTGTGTTAACAGTTGTTCACTCTGACAATGTGTTGAACAGAAACATCAGATATTAAGAGTCGAGTCAAACAGCAGAGTGTGGAAAAGTCCAGTCACACTTACATTATTCTTATTGTCCCCTACATGAAGCAGGAAGGCGTCGCCAGCAGCAACAGGGACCCACTGAAACCACGTCACGCAAGAATGTTCCACTATGACGCTGTTGTGTTGCTGTGAAATACATCCACTTTTACTGCTCCTGCTGCTAAATCACTTCTACCGCAAGACCTGAAAGCGAAAGTAAATCTCACAAAGACAGAAAGAGAGAGAGAGAAAGAGGAGGGGACAGAGAGTGAGAGAGCGAGGAAGAGGAGGGGACAGAGAGAGTTGAGAGAGAGAGAGAGAGAGAGAGAGAGAGAGAGAGAGAGAGAGAGAGAGAGAGAGAGAGAGAGAGAGAGAGAGAGGAGGGGACAGAGAGAGAGGAGAGAGAGGGGAAAGAGAGAGAGAGAGAGAGAGAGAGAGAGACAGGGGAGAGAGAGAGAGAGAGAAAGAGGAGGGGACAGAGAGAGGGGAGAGGGAGAGGGAGAGAGAGAGAGAGAGAGAGAGAGAGAGAGAGAGAGAGAGAGAGAGAGAGAGCGAGAGAAAGGGGGGAGAGAGAGAGAGACAGGGGAGATAGAGACAGGGGAGAGAGAGGGGGGGAGAGAGAGAAGAGACAGGGGAGAGAGAGAGGGGGGGGAGAGAGAGAGAAGAGACAGGGGAGAGAGAGAGGGGGGGGAGAGAGAGAGAAGAGACAGGGGAGAGAGAGGGGGGGGGGAGAGAGAGAGAAGAGACAGGGGAGAGAGAGGGGGGGGGGGGAGAGAGAGAGAGATGTTTTATTTTAAAAAGGAACATTTATACAGAACACATTACAGTCAAACACAATCATCTCTTTATAATCCAGCTCATACAACAAAAACAGTTTCAGGAAAAGAGAAAAGACCATCGAGTAGTCTATAAACAATCTAAACAAGTAATTTTAAAAACAGACCTTCAAAATAAAACAGCCCAACATAACAAACACACATTCTGCTCAGGGGTTCGCAGCAACACAACATCTAGTTGCGGCTCTTTTAAATCCTACTTTAAAAAATAAAACTTTAAAAAAAAAAGCGGTCAGCAGAATTCATCAACGTTTTATTCTCTTTCATTCGCAAGTCACATCAATCTATTACGCTCCGCCCCCAACCGCCCGAACAACCAATCACAATGTAGCCCGTGGAATTAGATACCACGCAGGACACAGTTACTTCCGGGGTTCTTGTAGCTTTAATTTTATTGTTTGAACCTTCGAATGCAGATCGTTTTACTGAGTGCATAAATTCCCGTGTCTTTCGAGCAAACAGCTCATAAATGTTCACAGATGTGGCAAGTTTAACAGAAAAGATTTTAAAAGGAAAATAATAAATACAAAATACAACATACGGTGCAAAATACGGCAGTGGACTATGTATGTTAAACAGGGTTTAACAAAGACACGTGGAACTTCCTGAAGATCGCGCAACTTCTCACTCTGTCAGTTACCTTTAAACAGAATTAAAATGCATATAAAACCTTTACATTTCCCTTACTGCCCAAATACAATGGCATGGTGTGGCTTTATGCACGCCAACATTACCTTGTCATGCCTGCAAGGGCGAACAGTGGTCGACGGCTCGCGCCCAAAATCACCGAACATCCACTCCAGTAGCGTCTAAATCAAACCATCGTGTCAAATTACCGACATACAATATTGTTTGGAATAATGTTACAGGTATATTTCACAAGATATTTACCCCTACTACTTACTACGGAGTCAGAGCACTGTCACACCGCAATCTCCAGGCGCTTCACACAAGAAAAAAAAGAAAGAATACCCAAGATGCACTTGGATAACTTGCAGAAAGAGTACCCAAGATGCACTTGGATAACTTGCAGAAAGAGTACCCAAGATGCACTTGGATAACTTGCAGAAAGAGTACCCAAGATGCACTTGGATAACTTGCAGAAAGAGTACCCAAGATGCACTTGGATAACTTGCAGAAAGAGTACCCAAGATGCACTTGGATAACTTGCACGGAGTTACAATAAAAGTCCGCAACACTGCCACTTACTGGTCAAAACATGCAATGACAACCAAAACTATAAAAATACACTCACAACCTGCTTCACAATTTAAATACATCAAATGACATTTTACATGGCTTGACAGTGTAAAGATTACATATATTAACAGTTAAACTATACTAAATTTAAGTGGAAACTCATTTAACATATTTAACAGATTTACCACCCCGGCTACAACAATTTCTCTCGGGTCTCGCACTCCGCAGGCGCGCGAGACAAGCGCAAACGCAGTCCCGGCGGGAAACCCGGCGCAGCAGGAAGTACAAAACAAACCAAACAGAAGGACAGACAGCACTGGCATAGCGCACTGAGTGATCGTATAGTTTTAACATAGAAATCCTTGACTCTTGCAATATTCATAACCAAGTTCTTGCACATTTACATTATACATAAACCACGTACCTGCATTCACAAATAAAACAACAATCCATGAGGTTTCTGCTGCAACGCGACTGCATACAAGTCTAAAATAGCATAAAACCACAATAAGAACAATGCTCTCCATAACGCACAGCGCAGCGGGGTTGCCGCCAAAATTATACTTTAACTCGGTTAAAACACTTACAAATCCCTTTCTATCGTTACTTTTCGAGAGCATCAGTTAGTACAACTTATATACATTTATATCCAACCCATAGTTTGGAAAGAAAAACATGTTCATTTATTAAAATATCAAATTATTCACGGAGCGCTCCCAAAGCCTGCTTACCTCCAGCGGAGATGGTCTATAGCTCTCAGGTACGGGTCGCGCAAAGGCCCAAAATGTGTCAAAGCGAAAGTACATAGACAAACAGTCGCGCAGCCTCATATTTAACCTTAGTGAATGCGGTACAACATCTGGGGTTCACACAAACCATCAAAAAGCATTGGATTACAATAACATGTTAAAATATAAATGTTGGGAGAATTCACTTTATCTGAGTGAGGTCATTTTCAACCCTGTTACACCGGTCTAGTCAGAAAGGCACGAACTGAGGAAGCCTCTTGGATGAGAGGCGAAACGTCTTCACGGATACATACCAAGCCCAGCTGCACCTGATTCAACCCCTTTGGATAACCACGACCTGGATGAACGAGAACGTTCACAGACAGCTGGTGAACGCATGCGGTACGGGTGTAACTGCCCCTGGTTCTCGAAAGCAGACGCGGAGAGTCTCGACTGGTGCTCGATAGGGTGTTTATTTTTACACAAAATGGCATCAATATACCGTCCTATCTAGCGTCACATCACAAGAAACATAGAGGGAACATAAATTTCACTGTACAAAACAGTTACACTGAAATAAATTGTACCTGAACACGTTTCCATATTACAGCAGCAGACAAGGTGAAGTAGCTAGCTAGCATTGCTAGACAGATCCTGAATATGAAACCAGGCCAAATAGCCATTTACCTTATCCCGCAGACCAAGGGTGTTAAAAGAAAAGGAAATCCGCTGCTTTCTTCGTGAAAGAAGTCAAGTAAAAACATTTACGCTTGCAACAAACTTAGGTAAGTCTCTTTTTTTAAAAACATAAAGGAAAAGTTTGTCTTTTCTTTTTAGGTTCGTTACTTGTATATGTAAGGTAGTAATGTAAATCCGCCACAGGGTGGCACTGTTACGCTGTATGTTCCCCTGGGAATGCCGCAAATGGCGATGTTTGTCCCTCTTGCAGCACCGTACCCCTAGTTCTTGTCCCGGGCAAAAGGCTACGTTGATCACATGTTTTTTGTTTCTTCTGCCGGAAGCTGTGAGTATGAGGAGGCCAGCGGCCAGCTGATAGATGAGAGGTGAAGTGCAAGCGAGTGCCAATAAAGTGTCCAGGTCTCAGCCACGATCCCAAGCCTCCGCCTCCTTCCTTTTCCACGCAAACATCATACCACAACAAACACAACGCAGAGTCCCAGGGCGTGTAGGGAGACGACGGCCCAACGCAAAGTGCGGGTTACATATATATTGTGCCAACAGCTTGCGAACAGGTAAATCAATAACAGGTAAGTGAAAATGTCAAACCACCGTAAATGCAAATCTGTATATTAAACATAAATATGGCACCAAAAAATGGCAGATCAATAGTTGCCATTTACAACGGGGGTGGGTGTTTGAACTAAATTAGGGATTGATTGGCCACTAATTTGGGAAAAATCAGAAATACATTTAAGAAAGAACTGATTGGCGGTCCGACCTCAACTCAGACACATTCTCGGATCGACTCATGGTGCAGCTGTCATCTCGCGAGATCAGGGAATATGTCCCAACCAGTGCTGTTGATCTGTGGCACCAAGACTCTGTCAGCAGCAGGAGGCCAGACTTCATGGGCGGTGCAAAGAGAGTGGCTGCAGTAGAGTGAGAAGTAGTCTGGGACTAGGGATGGGCATGTGGAGCAATCGAATAGTTATAATAACACTGCAAATAAAACATGAAATCATACTTATAACATTTTATCTTTTAACCATTGACCAATATTACATAAAAATATTTTTGCTTCAGATCTGCTCTTGTCACATTTTTAAAAACGTTTCTTCAACACAATACCTTATTCTCTCATTGATATGTACTGAAAACGTATGTATGGCACAAAAAGGGCTACTAATTATTTTGGCTGGTAAAAAATATGCTTGGCCGGTAGATTTTTCCATCTACCACTCCCCTTGGCCGGTAAGACAAAAAGTTCATTTCGGACCCTGGGTCGGACCCTTTAGTCGACTGGTTAACGTTGTCACCCGCGGTGCAGGAGATACGGGTTCGCGTTCGCGCCCCGGCTGTGACGGTCCGGCCGGGGACGCCCTTCCCGAAGGAAGAGGGCAATGTAACGATCACGGATGAATAGGCTCGGTAGCCGTTGGCTAACGGGTCGGACCCTTTAGTCGACTGGTTAACGATGTCGCTTGCGGTGCAGGAGCCCCAGGTTCGCGTCCCGGCTGTGGCGGTTCCCGGGCTGTCCCCCCTCTGATTTCGCTGCATTTGGTATTAGAAGGGGGATGCAAGTTCGCGCCCCGGCTGTGACGGTCCGGCCGGGGCGCCCTTCCAGAAGGAAGGGGGCAATGTAACGATCACGGACGAATAGGCTCGGTAGCCCTTGGCTAACGAGTCAGACCCTTTAGTCGACTGGTTAACGTTGTCGCCCGTGGTGCAGGAGATATGGGTTCGCGTCCCGGCTGAGGCGGTACCCAGACTGCCCCCCTGAATTCGCTACATTGGTGTCAGAAGTGGGATACGCGCGGACGCGCTTTCCCGAAGGAGGGGGGTAGTGTAACGTGCATGGATAAGTATGTTGGCCCTTGGCTTAAAGGGTCGTACCCGTTAGTCGAGCGGTTAGCGATGTCTCCCGCGGTGTGGGCGATACGGGTTCGCGTCCCGGCTGCGGCAGTTCCTGTGGTTGCTCCCTGAATTCGCTACAATACCAAGATGGTGTCCGCCGCTTACTGGGAGCTGAGACCCACGCGGCGGACGCCTTGTCGGAGGAACCTGCTAACTGCTAGCCTGCTACCTCGGTAAGCTAGCCCACCTCCGCTATTTCTCTCGTCTTGGAAATCAGTCCTTCTTCTTGTTTCTTCCCTCGTTTCCATCTTTTCTACACACTCCAGGTTAGGACTAGTATTGCGTGTTTAACCCCTAGACCCGACTAGTCCGTAACATAATTTGGGGCGCTCGTCCGCGATTTATTTGAAGATTAACTGCATATTAATGTTTGATAAAACCGGTTAGCAATTAGACGTCAGTAACGAGTTACGTCCAAGTGGTGTGTTTGTGGGAAGAGACACAACTGGGTTGGATTCAGCTCGGTAAAAGCCGCATGTTGCTAGCTGTAGAAGTAGGCCACGGACATACAGCTACGTGCAGAATAGTTGCACGGTGCTAACTTCTTACTAAAACAGATGGTTACGTATGTATGTAAAACCAAGCTAGTTAGAAGGGAAGTTAGTGAATGCGTTTATCGTGTGTGTTGAGGTTAAAAACGGGGATATAGGTCTACAGGTTGGTAACAGGTAGGTTTGGCTTGTTAGCTGATAGCTACTTGGCTAATAGTGGCAGGGGTTTTGCCGGTGTGTAACTGCAGCAGTGTAACGGTTTTCGGTCTTCGAGTAACGTCGTGAGCGCTCTGTGTGCGGTCTGTTCCTATCAGTTTCTGGAATATATCGACATATGAGCGACCTCATGTTGCAGGTTATATGTTTTGTCAGCAATGCTGTTTGGTAATAGTTACATTTAGAGGTAATTTTGTGAGAGTCTTGTCTCTTTAGGGTAGCCTAGAATTTGATAACAACCATGGCAACGTTCAGTGTAGAGGAGTTTTGTGGGAGTGATTTTGGGCTCAAGGAGTTGCGTAGGCTTAAAAAGGAAGATTTGCTTGCAGTAGATCAATATTGTGAGGTAGACGTCACTCCAGAGACTAAAAAGCCAGAGACTGTGGAGACCCTGATTTCAGTGTTACACCTAAAAGACCACGTGCATGAAAGAGCAGAGCGGGAGAGACAGGGGGAGTGTCTGTTTCAGCTTGAGTTAGCAAAGCTGACATTAGAGCAAGAGAAGCTTAAAGGGAACAACATTGACTTACAACTAAGCACGAAGCTTGTTTTGATGTCTCTGGCTGTTTGAGACTCATGCCAAAATTTAATTGAGATGATGTGAACTCTTTCATTGATGCTTTTGAGAAAATTGCCAAAAAGCTAGAATGGCCTAGGAATAGGTGGATGTTGCTTATCCTGAGTGTGCTTGAGGGTAGAGCCCAGGAAGCTTATGCTGTGTTAGATGCTTCTGACAGCCGAGACTGATACTGTGAGGAAGGTGGTTCTGGCAGCCTCTAAGGTGGTGCCAGAAGCCTACCAACAGAAGTTATGTCTCTGCAGCAAAAATCAAGTGAAACTTTCCTCGATTTGGCTAGGCAACAGGAGGTTGTGTTTGACAGGTTGTTAGCAAGCACTAACACACACCTTTCAAGAGTTGCGGTAACTTATGCTGGTGGAGCAGTTCAAAACCAGTTTACCCCGGCATATGGACATACATCTAAATGAGATGGGCATTACTGAGTTAAGAAAAGCTGCTGTGGCAGCAGATTCTTAGGAGTTAACTCACAGAGAAATGCCATGGAAAGGAAAGTTTGGCAGACAGGATAGGAGGCAGGCTGCAACTGACAAGCCTGGTGAAGCTGTCATGACAGAATGTACTCCTACCTCTGTTCAGTCTCCAGGGCCAGGGAAAAGATGAGACGCCTTATTTTTTCCACAAAGATGTCATCTGTCATTATTGCAGAAAACCTGGCCTTATAACGTCCAGTTGTCCCAGTCTCAAGAGGAAAAATGGAGATGGGAAAATTGTGGGATTGATTAGAGCCCAGACTCAGATCGGTTCCTGTGAAGTGGACAGGTTGAACCTGCCTTCCTGCCCAATAGTGAAGGGGTTTGAAGGTTTTGTGTCAAAAGGAGCAATTTCTGGTGCAACTGATGGCGAAATGGTCCCTATATCAATTTTGAGGGCCACAGGTGCCACCCAGTCCTTAATGGTTCAGGGTGTCATAGACCTACCACCTGCCACCTATTTAAAAGGTTCTACCCCAGTGAAGGGGGTAGGAGATGGTTTTGTTAGTGCCCCTCTGTACAAAGTGTTTCTGGCATCAAACATTGTAAATGGACTGGTAGTGGTGGGTATTGTTCCTTCCTTGCCGAATGAAGGAGTTGCCTTTGTGTTGGGCAATGATTTGGCTGGTACTCAGGTTTGTGTGACACCTGTTGTGAGTGACACACCTTGTGAGGTCCCTGAGACCATGGCTTTAGAGAGAGAACATCCGGAGGTGTTTACAGCATGTGTGGTGACACGTGCTCAGGCTCTGGCTGCTGAAAAGGGAAATTTCAGTGAGCAGGATGAACTATCTGGTGGTTTGGCTGATGCCTTTTTTGCTAGACTAGCTGAGGTGCCCCCGTGCTCCCAGTTTTCTCGGGCAGCCCTTATATCAGAGCAAGGAAAAGATCCTCTGTAGCTCCATTAAGACAGATGGCTGATAATGCTGAGGACATGAAGGCTGTGGCTGAAGGTATCTTTCTCCAAGATGGGGTTTTGTTGAGGAAAGGCAGCCTCGTGATCGTCCTGCAGATGAACCAGAATACAGAATACAGAATACACTTTATTTGTCATTTGGACTGGTATGACTCAAATTGTGTTGCCTGAGAGGTTCAGGAAGGAAGTCCTGCATTTAGCCCATGAAGTATCCTTAGCAGGTCATTTAGGCTTCTGTAAAACGCAAGAGAAAAACAGTAGACATTTCTACTGGTCCAAAATGCATAAAGACATGGTTTCGTACTGTTGTAGCTGTCATGCTTGTCAGGTTGTGGGCAAGCCCAACCAAACAATTCCAGTTGCTCCTCTCTGCTCTCTACCTGTTATGGAGGAATCTTTCTCAAGAGTACTTATTGATTGTGTTGGCCCTTTGCCAAAAACTGAGAAAGGGAATGAGTATCTCCTGACTATTATCGATGTGGCCACCAGATTTCCAGAGGCGGTGCCATTGAAATCAATTACGACCAAGGTCATAGTGGAGGCTCTGCTCCATTTCTTTTCTCAGGTAGGTTTACCGCTAGAAGTCCAACTTGATCGTGGGTCCAACTTCACTCCTGGTGTATTCCAGGAAGGGATGCATGAGCTGGGAGTTAAACAGATTATGTCATCTGCCTATCATCCTCAGTCCCAAGGTGCAATCAAGAGGTACCAGCAGACTTTAAAGTCTATGATTAAGACATATTGTGTTGGTTGCTCAAAGGACTGGGATGTAGCCATGCCATTTTTATTGTTTGCTGTCAGAGACTCGGTAAATGGGGCTACAGGTTTAAGCCCTTTTGAGCTGGTTTATGGACATCAAGTGAGAGGGCCACTGAAGATGGTGAAAGAACAGCTGTTGCAGTCAGCTTTGCACAAAGGTGTAACCCCGGTGTAAATACACCAGAGTTAAGTTTCAGTTAATATGTACATAGCAGCAGACATCCCATAATTTCTACACCAAAAGTCTCTGTCACTTTAAGTATGTTGCCTCACAACAGTTAGGGGGTGGGGCTAACGGGCCGTGTGGAGAGAGCGGAGCGGGAGATGAGAGCCTGCTGGCACTCGGCCATGAGGGTTTGAGTGTATTATGCCCTAAAGTTGTTTTTTGCCTACAGTTTTGCCTGCTGATATCATGTTTAGCTGCCAGCTAACATGTCACTGAAGTTTTGTTAACCTGTAGCATTTGTTTTTGGAGCTAGTCTCGTCAAGTGTATACTGCCACATGCTACTTAGCAGCTAGTTAGCGCCCCTGCTAATGTACGCTAACCCTGCATGCGCGGACATTGAGGCTGCACACAGTGTCACCAGACAGCGCCCCGTGTGGCCGGGAAAGCACGGCTGCACCTCTGGCAAGGAGGGAGCTCCACTGTTTCCCCTCTTCATCGCCTCTAGGACCGAGGTGGATTTTCCTTCACCATAGTCATCACTGGAGCAGATGACCTGAGGAGGCCGTCACCAGACATTAAAGGGCAGAGACCTTTGACTTTTCATCAGGGGTGAGTCACCCACGGTTACCGTGCTCAAACCCAGCTCCCATCAGGCCTGCAACGGGGTTGCTTATTTGCTTATTGCCGGCTTTTGTTTTTATTTTTATTACGTGGGCCCACACCAGTGAATACTTATTAGTTTCTGTCAAGTATTCATTGTGAATTTAAATTCATGCAAATTGATTATTAATGTTTCCTAATTGTGAATACAGGTTTAAAGGGTTAGTGCCTATATTTTTGCTGTTGAGTGAAACTCCTTAGTGCCTTAAAAGAACACTAAAAAGGGGTCTATTTTCATTTCATTTATTATTTTCTATTGTGAATAAATAATACATCTTCATGAAAGGTCATTTCACTTTTCTCATTGTATGTAATAACTAGAGGGGGTAAAAAGAGTTAAAAGCATAGGATTTTATAGGGATAAGGTTAAAGTTTAAAATACATTTGCATCATAATATCTGAAGTTGGCAGACAATTAATACTTTACTTACCTTTAACGGGTAACCTACATAAAACAAAACAAGGTTTATGTTAAAGGACCCAGGGCGCTGTATCTCAGGTAAGGTGATACCAAGAAAGTGCTACAAAGGTGCTCCTGGTGGGGTTTTGCAGTATGTGTCGTCCTTCAAGGACCGGCTGCATGCAGCTTGTGACTTGGCCAGGAGTAACTTGGAAGCAGCTAAGGGAAAGATGAAGGCTCACTCTGACAAAAAGGCAGTGAAGCATACCTTCAAAGCAGGAGACCAGGTTCTAGTTTTGTTGCCCATGGGTGGAGGTAAGCTGGGGGTGAAATTCTGTGGTCCATATAAGGTTATCAAGAAGGTGGGTGATTGCAATTATGTTGTTGAGACACCCGACCGGAGACAGAAATCTTGACTATGCCACATCAATCTCCTGAAACCTTATTATATTGGTGACACTCCATCCGCTGTGTGTATCACATCTCAGGTTACTGTGGAAGAGGAGGAGAGTGAGGATGATGGGGTTGGGTCAGTTGAACCAGTTACAGCTAAGCTTAAGAATTCCAATGCCCTAGCCAATCTCTGTTTAGATACCCTTGGCTTAACAAATGCAATAGCTCATGATGTAGACATTGGTGATGCAACCCCCATTAAACAACATCCATACCGGATTAACCCACAAAAATGTGCTCAGGTGAAACCAGAGTTGCTTTACATGGAAGAAATTGGTGTGATCGAGCAAGGCTCAAGTGAATGGAGTTCTCCCTTAGTCCCTGTTCTCAAGCCCGATTTAACTGTGCATCCTTGTATTGATTACCGAAAGGTAAATAATGTAACTTAAACAGATGCATATCCTATACCCAGGCTGGAGGACTGTATTGATAAGTTTGTCAATGCACAGTATGTGTCGAAATTTGACTTGTTGAAGGGCTGCTGGCAAGTCCCGTTGACGGAAAGGACAAAAGATTTCGGTCACACTTTAGTATGGGGAACATATTCTAAGTAAAAAAACTTAATTACTAGTGAATTAGTAATGATCAAGATGTCACTTTAGTATGGGGAACATATTCTAAGTAACAAAAACTTAATTTAGAGTAATTTAACACTATGAACACTTGTAGTTTTGTGTGTTGTTATGTAAGAACAGAGCATATTCATTAAGTGTTAGTAAGGGAGAATAAGTCTTCTTGTGGTACTACCACCTTATAAAGGCCATACTAAGCAAAGCATATTGAGATGCTACTACTAATAAGCAATAATTCTGAGGTTATAGAGGGAAAACTCATAGTTAATGGCTTACTGGTTTTATAATAAGGCCATGCAGAATAAGGCATTAATGAGTACGTAATAATGACCAATTAAGGGCCAATATGTTGCTAATTTGCATGCTAATAAGCACCTAATTAATGGCGACTATGTTCCCCATACTGAAGTGTTACCAAGATTTCTGCATTTGTGATGCAGGGGAGTTTGCATCACTGTCAGGTTCTCCCATTTGACATTTGGCATAAATGCGCCAGCAACCTTTCAGAGATTAATGAATTTGGTAACCTCCAAACTACAGAACACTGTCACATATCTGGATGATGTCATCTGATCACATCGAACATATGAGACAGCTGTTTGAGCATCTTAAACACGAGGGGTTGGTGATCAACTTGCCCAAATGTGAGACTGGAAAGGGGCAGGTCACATGTTTGGGGCACCAGGTCGGTCAAGGTTCAGTGAGACCAAGGACTGCCAAGGTGCAAGCCATTTTAGACCTGCCTGTTCCAAAAACCAAATGCCAGCTAATGCGCGTTTTGGGCATGTGTGGTTTTTATAGGCGGTTTGTTCCCAACTTCGCAGCTGTGACAACACTACCCACAAACCTGTTGAAGAAGAGAGTTGAGTTTAGCTGCTCAGCGGCTTGTCAGACAGCCCTGGAAATGGTTAAAGCTATTCTAGCTAGTGAACCAGTGCTGGTTGCTCCAGACTTCTCTGTCCCATTCAAGCTTGCAGTGGATGCTTGTGATGTAGGGGTGGGGGCGGTGCTGCTACAGACTGATGGGTCAGGAATAGACAAGCCTGCTGCATATTTCTCTTAAGAAACTGAATCACCATCAGAGGCAGTATTCCACCATCGAGAAGGAGGCCCTGGCTCTTGTCCTAGGAGTCCAACACTTTGAGGTGTACGTCTCTAGTGCTGGAGTTGATCTGGTAGTCCTCACTAATCACAACCCACTTAGGTCAAAGTTCAAAACATCCAGTCAGAGAGTGTCCGTTGGAGTTTAATTTGACAACCATAATACCTGACGGTAGTGCATTTGCCAGGCAGAGAAAATGTTATTGCAGACCCCCTGTCAAGGGGATGAACATATGGTTTGGGTATTTTTGAAAAGTTTGGGCGTGCATTGTTGATAGTAATGCGCTTGAATCAGTGGCATTAAAAATAAAAAAAAACGGATTAGGTTATAATTGTACATAGTCTTGTTGTTGTTTTAAGAAACAAGAAAATAATCAATATACAAAGGATAAAACAAAAAGAAAAAAATAGATTGAAACCGGGTGTTTGTTTTTGTTTTTTTTGGGGTTTTTTGTAAGGGGGGAAGGAGTGTTAGAAGTGATAGGGGTTATAGCTGCCTTTCTCCCTCTTCTTTTTCATACTGGGACTGGTTTTCATGGAGAAATGGTTGGAGGCGTGGTTAAGCAGCGTTTATAAGATGACGTCACTGTGAGACGCCGGGGCATCCCCCTGGAGTTGGTTAATGGCGGGAGTTTGCATAAACGCCACAGGATGCGCCACTTTGAAAACGCTGCACAGGTTCACACCATTCCAGCTTTGAAAGACTTTGAAGAAAACCGACTTCCTTTTATTTTTGAGGATCCATCCACCATCAACGTAAACGGAACTAAAATACCAAGACGGTGTCCGCCACTTACGGGAGCCGAGACCCACGCAGCCGAGGCCTTGTCGGAGGGACCTGCTAACTGCCAGCCTGCTACCTCGGTAAGCTAGCCCACCTCCGCTATTTCTCTTGCCTTGGAAATCAGTCCTTCTTGTTTCTTCCCTCGTTTCCATCTTTTCTACACACTCCAGGTTAGGACTAGTATTACGTGTTTAACCCTTGACCCCTAGACCCGACTAGTCCGTAACACTCAGATTTATATTGCATATAGACTCAGCAGCAATGGGAGTAATGGTTGTGATTTGGCCCTTGAATTGTTGCTTTGTTGCTGGCCACTATTTCCTATGTGGTTTTGGATTGGTTACTTGGCCCCCTAGGGTTGCTGATGGCTACTGCATGCTCTGTCAATTAATAGCAGTAGCCTACTGTGTTTTTTTTGTATTTCTTCCAATTTTGTCTACACTGTCTGTTTCCCAGGTACCTAATCTTTATTCTGGGATTAATGATTGCTGAATTGGGTGTTGATCTTACCTCAGCAATGTGTTAGTATGAACTAAGTTTGAACTGTTTTACCTTTTTGTTGGTCTGTCTTGTGACCTTTGCTGATCTGTGTCATGTAACCTTTGCATGTGGCCTCACTGGCCTGTCATGTGACCATTTCATGTCCTGTATCATGTGACCACTATGAAGCCCTATATAGATCACATGCCATTAGTTACACTCATGCTCTGATGAAGGCCTGTAGCAGTAGGCCAAAACGTTAGCATGTTTTGCTGGCTAAAATATATTGGTGAAAATGAGGCACTGTCCCTGTCCTTTTTCAAATTGGCGAGTGCTACCCTACATCCTTGGATGTGGCTTTGAAACCCTGATAACTACCTCATTCCAAATAAAATAAAAGACGTTCACATAAAGGTATTACAAAGATACTACCCTTGCAATACATTTTTGCATGGATTTAAAGAAGATATTCAGTATGCTCTTTGTGCAAAACAGAAATTGAATCTATTTCTCACTTATTCTATGAATGTTCTTAGTCTCAAGAGTTCTGGGTTGAAGTTGTTCTGTTGATTTTTCTAAGTTTTAACAGCTTGACAGCATTTTTGAAGACATGGTCTTGTTTCTGAACTGCAATATCACCCTCTTTAGCTTAATCTTACTAAGAGAGCCATACCATTCATTCATCCATCCATCATCCAAACCACTTATCCTACTCTCAGGGTCGCGGGGATGCTGGAGCCTATCCCAGCAGTCATCGGGCGGCAGGCAGAGAGACACCCTGGACTGGCCGCCAGGCAATCACAGGAGAGAGCCAAACCAAGCTGTTAAAATGTAGGTCACTGCTGACTCAACAAAGCAGGTGTAAAATGTATTGAGGGTTGACTAACTGACATTAAGTCTTGTGGGCTTGTTAAGGAAAAACAGCCTTGGTTGACATTTGGCATGCACTTGGTTTCAAAGATCAGTTTGCTGTGTGTCAGTTCCGGTGTGGGAAGATGGCTGCACAAATTCAGGTTTGTGGCGGCCTCTCCCAGTGCTGGTGTCGGAAGATGGCGACGCTAATTCACATTTACGGCGGCCTAACCCAGTACCAGCCATGCAGTCTTTGTCCACTTCTGCATCCAAGTTTTGTCTTTGTTTGATGGCTGGGAGAGCTGGCGCCGGATCGGCTGGGAGAGCGGGGCAGGCTTAGCTAACTGCTAGCCCATGCAGACCGCCAGTTCTGATAACACCGAGGGCGGTCTGGCGGCATCCTCACCTGGCGTTGACTCTGGTGTTTTTGATGTGATCGTGAGGAGTGTGGGGAGGTGTGTCGAGGGTGTCTGGCTGGGAGGGCTGGCGCTGGATCGGCTGGGAGAGTTTGGTCTGCTTTGTCCAGTGGGCTCGGGGACCACGGCCCCTGCCTGGAGCTGCACCCCAGGAGGAAAAGCCAAGGGCATTCTAACAGGATGCGGAAGCGGGGTGGGCTAAGCTAACTGCTAACCCATGCAGACCAGCAGTTCCGACACTCATCCTGGCTGGCGTTCGTTCCCTTGGACAGTGATTGTTTTGTTTAGTTTTGATATATGTTTTAGTTTGGATATGTGTGTTCTTGTAGTGTTTGGATGTGTTTTTGTCTTGTGTTGCACTGCTGTGGGCTGGGGAAACGGCATTATGTTTAATTTCACATACACAAGTGCATGAAGTGAAATGGTAAATAATAAAGAGTTCCTGTGATGGTACCCAGCTCCACTCTCTGTGTTGTTGCTACAACAGTAAGATGTTGTAGATGGGATGGTGCTTCACCAACGTCAGTGACCACTTCCTCTATTTTCTCTGCATTCACATCTAGAAGATTGGCTGAATGCTGTTGACAATCGTTTACAGAAGACTGAAGTGTGTACT